>NW_007731009.1:3848-11909 GCF_000696425.1 Galeopterus variegatus | reverse complement strand
GCATCAGGAGCGGGAGGTCTCTCCCAGAAGGCGGCAGGGATGGGATACTGACATCATCGATGTCCTGACAGCTCACCCCCTGTAGTCTGCTGTCCCACATGGTGCCATGCAGACTGTGCTGCTGCAGGCCACCAACTCCTTGCTGAGTTGAGTACAGTACTACAGGATGTTGTTGTGATTCCAGCCAAAGTAATGGTTTTTACAATTTCCACGTCAGTAGTCGTTTATTTTTACCCCAGCCTGAGGCTAAAGGAAATTTCTCTTTCTCTCGAGTTAAAATACACACACACACATAGAATATACGATTTTCCTCTCTTCCTTCAGAGACTACAGTCGCTAGTGTCTTGCCACTCTTGCCCCCTACCCACCCATGTTCAATTGTTAGCATGTGTTCCATGAGTCTAAATCAGTGTCTTTGGCAGAAGCTCTGGGGCTGGTGTAGGAAGAGAAGGAAGAACCGAGTTGCTGGAGGCACTGTACCACTTCTGGAGCTCTCCGACTGCCTCCTTCACCCCCACATTGCATGCCAGAGCTTTCCCCCCCACCCCCCCGCACCTCCCAGGACAGCCTCCGGGCACTCCCCTGAAATGTAGGTGTATCAACTACATGGCCTTTGTTTTTCCCAAAGACCCACCAATAGCACCCATGATGTGTGTGGCTCTTTGGGCTAAATTTAGCAAGAGAACAGCATGGGAAAGACTTTCACTCTATGCCCCCCTCCCTGTGCTCTCATATTTTCCTGTTAAACTCCCATTATATTTTCCTGTTAAAGTATCAAAAAATGTCAGACAGGTTGAGATTGAAGATTTGTTATGTGAAGAGTTGTGGGAAGACTATCTGAAGAGTGAGAAGTAGATTGCAGAGGCTGCCAGGGGAGACAGAAATCCCGGTGGGCAGCAAAGAGTATTGGCAGAGGAAAGGCAAGCAGGCAAGTACATTTCTAGGGTCAGTGGGAGACAAGAAAGGGGGAGACTTGCAAGTGGGCCTCCTACATTAACCTTAACCCAAGGTCCTCTTGTTCCATCCTAGACACTCCAGATCTATCCTAAATTTTCCAAATATCCTTAGTTCCTCTCCTCTCCTCTCCTGCACCTTGTCTCAGTCCCAGAAGCCACCACCAGTTGCCACTGCTTGTTCCAAAGGGCGGGTGAAGGGAGACAGAGTTCCCAACCCCCCGCTAGAAGAGGAGATGTGCTCCTTGCATCCCCAGCTGTACTCTGAACATATTTTCCTTTAGAAACAAGGCCATACATGTTATGTTGCCTCTACAGTACTTTCAATAGTATGTTTCAGATGCTACAGGATTCTTAGGGTTTAGTCTGGGGCTCTAACCCATATGACAGTGTTTCCACGTGTAGTGGATACAGTTGGTACCCTGCCTAGATCTCCTTCTCGAGGTGGTGCACATATCCTTAGTTTCTGGAGTGTTGGTTGCTCTCGGAGAATTACTCTTGTCCTTGCAAGAACACTCATAGATGCTACCTTGCTTGGGGGGTTACCACCAACCCACTGCCAAAGAGTGACCAACAATGGGGTACAAAAGGCCAATCTGCTTGCCTCAAGAGGAGCAACTCTGTGGTGCCAATTCCTGCTCTAGAGTTCCCCACAGGATCAAGCCAAAGCTGTCTCTAGCTGAGACCCTGCTCTTGCTTAGCTCTGTCCCCTGCTCCATGCTACCTCCCTCTCTCTCTTCTCCTGAGAGCACGCCCTCAATACATCACTCGCACAGGAATACCTAAGGCTCTGCTTCCAGGCAATCTGACCTAAGACACATGCATATCCTACATGTTTATTAAAGGTCCTTTACTGTCACCAGAGCCATCATATACATCTCTGGGAAATGATGGGTGAGATGAGAAGTGGCTTGACAGGACCCCAAAACCAAACCTGGATATACAACCCAACTCAATTTATAATACACCTGGGCGTATGCCTAGTATCTGCTCTCTTGCTGACATTAACAGACCACATTCTATCAAATCTGAAATGAAGATTTACTTATTCATACTCTAAGTAATTTTTTCTCACTACAGTATACGAACTATTATACTTATTGAAAGAATTAGCTACATAGTATTTATTATTAACCAGCACATCTGTTAGAATTCTTAACAATGTGGCTGTGGCTAGATGATACTAAATTATTTCGTAACAGTGGTTCTTGCTATGATGGTGTAAATCTCACATTTTAAAATCAATTACTGTTTTGTTTTTTGTTTGTTTGTTTCTCTCCCTGAACTGTAAACTCTACTATTGAGGATGGTTGGGTCCCTGATAGGGAGGCTCTGGTTAATCTAACAGTGTTATAAAACAGATCAGATTTTCTGTTTTCAACTAATAAAAATATAATTAAATACATGAAGGCGAAGCGGAACATAATTTAATTTTTTTGCTATGATTCAGAAGTCATATCAGGATCATCATTATAAACCTCAATTATTGTACTGCAGAAGCATAAGGAGATTGGTGAGTGGCATTTGGGTTAAAGGAATGGTGTACAGATTTTACTGCATGTATTTACAAAGATGCAACTCCATAACATCTGGTACCTCATCTACTGTTTTCCCCCAATATTCTTATCCTAATACAGGTTCTGTGCAGTCCCCCATATTTAATCTTGGCTGACTAAATCCATTCTTGTAACCTACAATAAAAAAATCAAGACTTTTTAATTTTCATAGGATTATCCTCTCAAAAAGCTTCCACCTAAAGAAGCACCAATCATATTTTAAATCCTATTTCTGAATACACTTGGAGTATTCCTTTTGGTTTAACCTGTCATAGTTTTCATTTATAGTTTATGCTTTATTTTCTTTCCATGCTGTATTTTATTGTTTAACAAAATATACTGATCATCACATTCCTGCCCCATCAGATTAGTGGAAGGTCTTTGAAGGGGTTATTTAAGACTTGGCATCCAAACTTTTTTTTTTTTAAGAAAAAATTATCATTAAATTGAAAATTCCCACAGATCTGAGAACCGTCAGTTGTTTCTAAAAAGACCTTTTACTTTGGTCAGATAAATCACATTATAGATTACTGTAGTTATTCAGTATGTGAACAAGATTTTTAGAAATGGGAAAGAATACCATATTTACTTGCTTAATATACACATATATTGAACAGGATATAATTTTTTCCTTTTTCCTTCCAAACTTATCAGTAAGAGTGACTAAATGAAGGCTTGGTACACTAGGCTGAAGAAGTCTAAACGATGCCATTTGTACAGACTGAAAAAGTGATTAAACATCAGGATGAGCAGAATTAAACAGAAGAAGATATACATACAAGGGTACTTCAGAAAGTTCTCTGAAAAAGAGAATTAAAAGATAACACAAATCCTTGCAGGAACTTTGTGAAGTACCTTCTTACTATTTTCTTCTCAAAAACAGGAAGAAAATTACACGAAGGCAAATATATAAAAATTAGTATTATAATAGTTCCCTTGATCAGAACTTCTTCAAATTCTTCCTGCCATAGACCTTAAGGGCTTCCATGACTTCCTATGCTTAATATCACATCGTCCCCTAATAATTTTTTTTTTAAGACCATCATCTATCTTTCAAGATGCATCAACTTTGCCATAAACAAAAATGTTCTGGAATATTGGTTTTATACTATTGCATTTGAAAGCCCTTCTTTCTCAACTAGTGAATAGTTATTCATCTTTTAAGTCATCTCCTCTGTGAAGCCNAAACAAAAATGTTCTGGAATATTGGTTTTATACTATTGCATTTGAAAGCCCTTCTTTCTCAGCTAGTGAATAGTTATTCATCTTTTAAGTCATCTCCTCTGTGAAGCCTTTTCCAATCTCCTTTTCCCCAGGCAAAATTTATCCTTTCCTTAAATGTACACTCATAGAACTTTCTATATACCTCTTTTTGACCCCTTATGTCACTATATTGTTGTTATTTGTTGTATCAGTTAGCAACTATGTTTGGCTATCATCATGAGACCTGCTATTTCTATCTCACATAAAAGAAATTCAAAAGTAGGGAGCTCAGGTTCTTAGGTGACTCTTTTCATACTTCTGATGTCTTCCTTAGCATAGGACTTCGGGCTTCAAGGTAGTTTTGATACCACAGGATTGTTGCTGTAGCTCCAGCTATCACATCCATGTTCAGGCAGTCAAGCCTGCCAGTACCTCACCACATAAAGAAGGAGTTTTTCCGGGAGTCCCACAGAACAACTTCCATCCACATACCATTGACCTGTACTCAGTTGTCCCCATCTGCAAGGAAGGTTACAAAATAAAAATTTTCAGCTGTACACAAAATCAGTTTCCTGTTACTAAGAAAGAAGGGGAGAAAGGGAGTGGGATAAACAGCCAGCATTATCTGCCTCATTTTCTTTTTTTAGCATATGTTTCCTTAATTGGACTGTGAGCTCACAGAAGGTTGAGACTATGTCATGTTCATTTTATAATCCCACAACCTAGCATAGTACCAGAGTTTATTATTACTTTTTAAAATTGTTATTAATTGAAAGAAGAATAAAAATCTCAGTTGGTTATATGTTAGAAGAAGGAAGATCAAAGAAAGGTGTAACAGGGGAGTGGGTGGAATTAGTTTATTCAGTGCTTCAACTAATATTAATCAAGCTCCTAATCTGAGGTAGGACCTGTGTCAGGCAGGGGGGATACAGCGATGAGTCCAACATAGTCCCTGGCATTAAGGAAGAGATAGGGCTGTGGTTGGGGGAAGATAGTAAAGGCTCCACAAGTAAACAAGCAATTTCAGGGTAATGTGCTAAGAGGACAGACTCAGTATCCCTTATCTGAAATGCCTGGGACCAGAAGTGGTTTGGATTTCAGGTTTTTTAGACTTTGGAATATTTGCATCATATACTCGAAACAAGCAATTTCAGGGTAATGTGCTAAGAGGACAGACTCAGTATCCCTTATCTGAAATGCTTGGGACCAGAAGTGGTTTGGATTTCAGGTTTTTTAGACTTTGGAATATTTGCATCATATACTCGTATTCTTACCAGTTCAGCATCTCTAATGTGAAAGTCCAAACCCTGAAATGCTCCAATGAACAATTCTCCTTTGAGAGCCATGTTGGTGCTCAAAGTGTTTCAGATTTTATAGCATTTTGGATTTCGGATTTTCACATTAGGGATACTCAACCTAACTTAGAAGTGGTCAGAGACAAGAGCTTCTATTTGAGAGGTTAAGATTATCTGTAAGTAGTTTATTATGGGTGAAACAGAGTAGGGGAAGATGTAGGAGAGAAGAGGAAAGACAGGTGGGGCTGGATAATAAAGAATCTCATAAGTTATACTCAGAAGTTCATAATTTATTTCTGCCAGCACCACATGCCTATCTGTCATGATAAAATTTCCATTTCTGTGGCCCCTCCTGGACTTCCTCATCAAAGGATTTACCAACACTTTGCACTTGATGAATTCAGAACCACTGACAATTCCTTTCTGGGTTAGCAGCATCTTGGCTGGTCTAGAATGTAGTCACAACTGTGTTCCACAGACCTTACCATGGAACAACGATCTTCCAGCAACCCATCTTAACAGGGTGGTGTTCCCTGGTGGACCAATTTAGGAAATGCAAGTCGAGACACATATTTCTCAAACTTGGCAATATGACTCTACTGGACATCGTAAAAGAGTTGCCAGGGATTTTGAGAGAAAGGGATTTATCCCTAGGAACTGCAGATGTAAACTAGATTTTCTTAGTTTAACACCCTGGGTTTCAGTTACGTGTGTCACTGTATGGATACAGATTTCGCTGAGGTAACGAGTTGCCGCTTCAGCAACTTTACAGTCAAATCAGTTATCCCAAAGATGATTTGACAAGTAATGTAGACACTTGTCATCTCTTCCCACAAGTAATTCAGTTCAATTCAGCTCATAACATATATGGCTAGAAATGTATATTCATCAATTCCTATTCTCAGAGAAAGAGACGTCCCCTTCACCATAAAGCAGAGGTCAGAGAGAGAGAAGATGCTATGATTTGAAGATGCTATGCTGTTGGCCTTGAAAGCAGAGGAAGGGGCCACAAGCCAAGGAATGCAGACAGGCATCTAGAAACCCAGAAAGGTAAGGAAATGCATGCTCCCCTGGAGCCTCCAGAAGGAGTAGAGCCCACAACTTGATCTCAGATTTCTGATCTCCAGGGCTGCAAGATAACGCATTCTCGTTTTAAGCCACTAAAGCTTGCGGAAATTTGCTACAGAAGTGATAGAAAACCAATGCATGCTTGGGAACACATCTCCAGGTGCAGCCCCTCCTTTCTTTTCTACTCCACATTCGTCTCTCTTTCCCTTTGGATTTACCTCTTTTCTGAATCCATCCTTTCAAGTTGTTTTCTAAAAAAAATTAAATCTGATTATGTCACAGGATTTGAAGTCCATGAGTACTCACCAATTCCAGTTACGTTCCTTTCCAGGACTATAATTAGAAACTGTAAGTAAGGGTTGTTTACAAATTCCATCAAGGACATTTGGTGTGATCTCAGGAAGGCTGAACAGGGATGTGATTATAGCTAAAAAGAGCTTAAAATAAATCGCACTATACTCTGAAGAAAGAATGCATTTACCAAATGGGGCTGAGATAGGGAAGAATTTTTTGTGGGTTTATACAGCATTGGATGGAGGCAAATTCACTGACTTTGGTAGCTACCAGTAAGCACACTCTGGGTTGGAGGCCAGGATACTTCACCAGGTACTTGGACCTTAGGAAGAGCTTCCCCTAAACAGTAGATGTGGTTATTTAATCATAGTAAATTTAATCCTAATTTAAACGCTAGGCACATGAGAATTGGTTGTTGTAAGTTAGTCAACTTTTTCACCTCAGAACACATGATAAAATTGAGGTCTGGATCCTCCTGGTGACAAACAGAAACTAGATTAAAGGTCAGCTACCCTATAAGATCCTGAATCCTGGTTTAACCTGGTTTAACAGCCACACTCCCACCTGCTGTCACTCATCCCTGTTTCAAGACATCCACAAAAGAGGGATGACTACCACAGCCAAAGGAGGAGTAAAGTTCTAAGAGGGAAGGAGAAGTTAACATAGGCAAATGTCACAAAAGGCATGACAAGAAGGGGATTAAATTTTTCCATTAGATTTGGCAATTAGCTGTGACTGATGTTCAGTGGAGTGAAAGGCTGACAAGGGAATGAGAGCTAGAACACATTCATGTTAAAGCTAGACAACTCCTTTGAGAAAAGTATA
This sequence comes from Galeopterus variegatus, assembly GCF_000696425.1. Taxonomy (NCBI): domain Eukaryota; kingdom Metazoa; phylum Chordata; class Mammalia; order Dermoptera; family Cynocephalidae; genus Galeopterus; species Galeopterus variegatus. The sequence goes on along the minus strand of NW_007731009.1, from coordinate 4,715 downwards.
GCAGGGTTAAGGGAGGATCCATGCCCTAGAGTTTCACCTTTAAATAATATTCCCTTAGGTTTTGCATTTGGATCATGGAGAGCTCTTCTCCCTAAATCCTCCAAATGTTGTTTTGTCAAATTTTGGTCTTACCATCTTTCTCCTCAGTCCACCTGCGAGGTCGAGGAACTAATGAGCTGTGAAATAACTAAAAGTCAAAAAACAAGAGGAAGAAAGGGCTAAAAAACCAAAACTCAGAACCAAACAATCAAGGCCTGAGGACCATCTTTCTCCTCAGTCCACCTGCGAGGTCGAGGAACTAATGAGCTGTGAAATAACTAAAGGTCAAAAAACAAGAGGAAGAAAGGGCTAAAAAACCAAAACTCAGATTCTACCAAACAAATCAAGGCCTGAGTAAAAACCAAAACTCAGAACCAAACAATCAAGGCCTGAGGTAGATGAGCTGTAACGAGTTGTGCTTCAAATTTAATGTCCTTGTTTATTATTTTAAAAAGCGAGTGTCTGGAGAATCAAAAAGGGGGGCATTTTACAGTTGGAATGCTTTCTCGCCTCGCATCCATTATGTGCACCCCATCTCTCTCTCCATAGCAATAGCTGTTGTTGAGTTGCGGGCATGTGTCAGCACGAGCCTGTACCAAAGACTGAATTTTGTCCAGTGGCTTGAGGGTGCATGCCACAAAAACCAAAGAGTGGAGAGTGAAAACAACATACATATCTGCAATTCCATATGAAAGCACCGGTTTCCTTCCTTGATTACCTGCTATTTTTAAAGGGGGGGGGGGGGGAACGGTCTTTTGAATTTGAGCCCAGCTCTTCCTAAACTTTTGTTACTCACGTCTGATTCATTCGCTGTTTTCGGTGGGTATT
>NW_007731009.1:0-2925 GCF_000696425.1 Galeopterus variegatus | reverse complement strand
TGGCCCTTCCCCGCCCCCTCTCCCCGCACTCTGGGTGTCTGCGCCCCTGCTGCCCCCAGCCCGCGCGCGCCGCGGGCTCCCACCTCCTCGGCGGTCACCGTTCCCCTGTGTGTCACCCTTTGCGCCTTCTCCCCGCGGCACACGCGCCGCCGACTGAAAAGTACCAGCTCGTTCGTGGCTTGTCTGCTTCCTCCCAGTGTCCTTGGCAAGGGAGTTTAGAGGCCACTTTTGTTGGGAAGGGAAATGTATGTCTGGGTTCTTTAGTATTTTTTCTCCAGATGGAAATCGGATGCTCGTTGGCCGGGCGGCGGTTTGGTGAACGCTTATTTTCTTCCTCTGAAAAAGATTATTGGTTTGTAGGTTTTCAAATTTTGTTTGGACGATTAATCATCCTGCGTCCCAATTCCGCCTTGCCGCCAACCCCTTTGGGGAGGAGTGTCCAGAAGACAGGACTTTGAAAGTAATTCCGTTTTGCGAACTAGAAACTTGGAGGGAATAAATCGCTGAAAGCCTGATACGACGCAACTTTAAGGGACGTGAACCTTCAGTGTAGATCCTTGTGCGGCACTGGGTTTTACAAGCCGAGTACCTGGGTTCGTAATCGAGTGTTGCGTTGTTATTTTAGCATCATAGAGCCGCCTGGTGTTTGTTGCTAAACCACTACTTTCCCGGCATCAAGTGGCATCTTGAGCAGTGCAATCGTAGGTTAAAATTGCAGGTCAGTATTGCCCCTTATCTTTAGGGACTTAGAAGGGAAATAGATGCAGGGCACGTTCCATAGCTGACTTTAACCTATCAGACTAGCTCTGTCAATACATCAAAGCATTGCATTTAAAAAAATTTTCTCCAGCCTGGTGACAGCAGGGACGAACATTTATGGATTTTCCAATAGATTGTGGCTCAGCAATTCTTAGTGAGATCTATTTTGACCCCAGGAAGCATCTTTAAATATGTATAGATCTCTGCTTTTCTGTCTGTTGGGTTAACCACTCATTCTGGTAGGGGTGGTTTTCTTTTTTCCTTTTTTAAAAGTCTTTCATCTTGGGGGTTGTCAAGAGTTGCGATCATATTATGAAGGAACAGAAAACGAGAAGGTTTTTAAATCGGTTTTCAACATGCTGTCCTTTGTCTGGGTGAGGCGATACTGAATGCCAGCCAAACCTCTGCAGGGAGAGGTGCAGGGTAGACCCAAGAATCAGGACACAGGACCCACCACTATCATTTTGGGAAGTGGTTTGTGTGAGTTTTACCTTTTAGCGGGCATATTAATGGTATTCTTAATTTTATTTATCTCCACGGGGAACTCTCCCCAAACCATCAGGATTATTCTGTTGAAGGATCTGACACAACAAAATATCATTTGTAATGTAGATGATAAAACCTTTTAAAAAATCTTCCCCTTCCTCATTTTTTCCCACCTTTTAAGAGTCTCAAGGTGGTACTGTCCATAATAGACACAATTGGCAGTAATGCACTGAAGTCTTTCTAGGTTCATTGATCAAGCCTTCTTTCTGACCTTCAGTAGCTCATGGGGATATTAGAGGGCCTGGAGAGGGTGCAAATCATGGGATTTGCAGATAAGAAAGGCATTTCAGTTTGTGGAAGTGTCAATATGCTACAGGGAAAAGCAGTTACAAAGAAGAGAGTTTTTAAGTAGTCTCTAGGGTGGGTGCTTACTGACTTTGGCATTTGGTTGAGATATTTGGCAGTTGCAGATTTAAAATTCTACATGATATGGTATCATTTCTTTTTGCCTTTTATTTTCTTAAAGGTTTTGACTTTTTAATCTAAATCTTCAGTGCTTGGCTTTTATAGTCTTCTGTACTTGGTGGCTTGTATCAATTTTTGACTTGAATACTTTGCATTTTGAAAAATAATTAATTCTTCAAGGTTTCTTATTAATTGATCTGTTCTGTGTTGATGTACATAATGACTTGGGAGTAAAAATATTGTTTGCTGCAGGAGATTGTTGCTCTTTTCATTATGGTTAATTCCTGGAGTAATGGCTTTGCTCATTTATTGTAAAACGTTAAGGTGCTGGATGTTTTGCTAGTGTTCAGAACATTGCAAAACTCTTTGCAGGTATAAGTGGAGTGGGGATGGGAGTTGGATAGGAAAACATTATGCATCATAAATCTGAGTATTTGGAGTTAAGAAATAATGTATCACCTGTTTACTCTCCTTGGAAGCTAGCTTGTTCCAGCCCTAAAAAGATTTCAAAATTCAAAGTGTAGAAATAGTTTTCAAGTACACTGGGTTTGAAAAGAATGTTTACCCCACAGCCAGCCAGCCAGACTTGGGTGGTAAGTGTGACTCTGTCAGTTCTGAGGTGAGTGTGCATGGCCATGCTACTTCAATCTCTGTGATCTACAGTTTGCGTTCTGTAAATGGGGATACTACTACTAACAGAGATGTTATGATGAGTAGAACACCCCATACACTGCCTGGCACGTCTTAGCTGGTGAAAGTCAGCTTCTCTAACTTCTCCAGAACTGAGCTCTTGATCACCCAAACTTGCCAACTGTTCCTCCTTTGTTTTTCATCCCATCCATCTCACTCCACTGAGTAGAACACCCCATACACTGCCTGGCACGTCTTAGCTGGTGAAAGTCAGCTTCTCTAACTTCTCCAGAACTGAGCTCTTGATCACCCAAACTTGCAAACTGTTCCTCCTTTGTTTTTCATCCCATCCATCTCACTTCATTCTCTTCTCTTCCGTCAGCTCCACCACAGCAGTTTGCCACAAAATCCTGTCCATTTTTCCTGAAAAATCTCTTTTAGACCTGTCTGATTTTCAGTTTCCACTATGCCACCATCTTAGTTCAAGCCAGTGTTCTCTATCTTCCCCTGGTGTAGTGGCTTCCTGCACACACTCTGCACCCCTTCCAGTCTGTTTTCCCACCAGCAGCCTGAAAAAGAAGGAAA
>NW_007731008.1:171416-173237 GCF_000696425.1 Galeopterus variegatus | reverse complement strand
TAAGCCATCCAGACCAGCGTCGGGCACTGCACAGGCGTTCAACATGTGGAAGTTCTGGCCACTCCCCCTCCCTGTAGAAGCAAGGGTTACCATCCTGCCCTGAACCACCTCTCCTAAAGTAGTATTACCTAGTAACTGTTAAGCGGTCACCTACTCCATGATGCAATTATCCACATGGGGGCAAAGATCACTTATTCTTGGGGAAGAGGAAATTGGGAATTAAGTTTTATGAGCTTAACTAGAAGAGGCTTCTGTTTGACAAGAACCATTGTAAAGTCGTTATGCATTTTATATCAGTGCATGTGGTAAAGTGCAAAAGAGGTTATGGGATTCTAGAAGTCATATTATATGATCAAAGACAGCTCAAGTGGTTGGGCAGGAGTAAAAGATATGCATACAATATACTATAAGCATATGACCTTAAAACTTCTTGGCTAGTTGGTTAAACCCATTTTTAGTAAATAGGATAAGTCTTTGAAATAACGAGGGCAGTTTATTAGGTATAAGTCCTATTCATGAAAATTTTGCAATTAGGTATGACATAAGAGTTGTTGATTATTAGACTTTAGCTTGGAAAATGTTGGACTGTGTAGATTTGTAAAGATATAGGCTTCTAAGCAATTGATGGTGGCTGAACAAAGAAATTTCTATTGTGCTCATACTTTAAAATATACAAATGATGGGTAGAACTATGTTACCAGCAAAAAGTGTCAAGGATACCAGAAGACCAAATATTAGCAATGCTTTCAAAAAGCAAAAATCTAAAGACTGCCAGAAGGCTTTATTTTGCTATATTTAGATCACAAAGAACAAGGAAGTTATGAGCCCATTTCTGGGTTTAGAATGACAATCTATCAAGAAGAATGATTTTAAAATTGGAAATTTGAAGGAGAGAATCAAAATCCAGAATTGGTGAAGTGCTAAGAAATGATCTGAGTTTAAAATGGGAACTGAATGATCTGGCGTAAAGAGTTGAAATCATACAGCTATACTTGGTAATTGAAAACAGAACCCAAAAATCAACCATGAGAATTGTTGGAAGACTAGAGAGAAGCAAATGTTGCCATATTCTTCAAAGAATTTTTGGGCTGTATCCTGGAAGTGATAATCAAGGAAATTTGCAGTTGAGCTCCTCAAAATTCAAGAATAAAATTTCAAATGTATTATTTCTGAGCTCTTAGTAAGGAATGAGCATCAGGACCCAAAATCAGTTCACTACAGACAAACCCTTCCACAGGGCTGTTGATTTTGTTTTTCATTGTTTTTCCAAAGAGGGAGATCAAGACCACACAATAGAACCACTGGGTTTATTTCTGCAAAACATGTACAACCACTAGCAGAAGGAGGATTGTACCTCTAAATCAGAAAGGCCCATTGCCAAAGTTCAATGAAGATCAATTCCTCGTTGTGTTCAGTCAAGTTCGGTACTTCACCCACTTTGGATTAAGGTTTTCATCCTGGGTTTTCTTTGAGGATGGGTAGAAAATTCTATGTGTAAAGTCCTTACTGCAAATTAGATAATGCACAGTAAAAAGGTTGCTAACCTGTGAATTTCTAGACCAATGATATTTCTTATTATTACTCTTATTTATAAGGGTATTCATCAGTTAATTCATTAGAAAGAGTTGCAGGTACTTACATTTTGTTGAATACCTGTGCAGTGCTATCTTTTCTAGCATGTGGACAATAAGTTACTGTCATTTTCTGGATAAAGGGAAAGTTTTAGTGACTTGTAGAAAAGCAGCTGTGTTTGGAAGAAACTAAGTGATAATCATCCTGAAGTCCTAGACTGATAATGCTGGGGAAATGAAGTTAAGGTTT
>NW_007731008.1:168313-170098 GCF_000696425.1 Galeopterus variegatus | reverse complement strand
TAACTTTTACTGTTTGTAAAATCATTCTTTGATATCATCAGTAAGTTTACTGAATGTCCCATGGCCAAATATAATAAAACCTTAAGTAAGCGCTTACAGAGAAATAAGGGAAAACATGTGTTTTATTTTTACCCCACTACATGTTTGTTAAAGGATCACTGTAGACTGATAAATATAGTCACAATTGTGCCTGTGTGTAGATTTCTGTTTGGCTTCCACTTAAGGCTAGTTTTATTTCATGCTGAAAGGAAAAACATATATATATATATACACACACATATATATATATATACGTATATGTGTGTATATATATATACACACATGTATATATATATGTATACATGTATATATATATAATCTGTTTAAAATTATTAAATGGCTTAGTTGACCTATTTTGTTGAAAAAGACTTACTTTAAAGCTTCCAGAGAAAATCTTTATTGATCCCAAGTTATCAGCAGATTAAAAGTTTCTTCAAGATTTATTTGAAGTAGAATAGAGGGTAAGTGTATGTCCAGTAAAGGCCGTGTTCAGGTATAGAGATTCCTGGGCACACACCTGTTGTGGGTGTGGCTGTGCTTTCAAATGATGTCATGGTTGTCTAATGGGCCTCCCATCATTTCCGAGCTCCCTTGTTAACCGCTAGAGGGCCCATGCATTTGCAAGGGTTTCCTAGGCAGGAAAGATAAATCCTTTTAAATATCAGAGAAAAATATTTGAAAGTTTTCTTTTTCCTTTCTTTCTTTCTTTTTTTTTTTTCTTTATTTTATTTTATTTTATTTTTTTGTTTTGGAGAAGAATTTCACAACCCCCCCAGCCTGTGTGTGGATATCTGTGAAAACTTCAGGAGTATGCAGTGGCCCCACCCCACCCTGCNGACCACAATTAGGAAGCTTTTTAAAAATTTTTATTTATTTATTTTTATCTTTTGGGGGCATGCCTTTTGTTAGAAAGAATTTTCTGGGGGAAATGTGTGCCGTAGTAAGAAAAAAAAAAATCTTTGAAATGCATTTGTCCAGAAACCTTGATCATGCCTTGTCGTCATTGCAAAAACTAAGGTACTACACTTTTCTCCACATATTTTACAGATTGTCTCTGTTTTTGAATCTGTTAAAATAGTCTGAAGACATTCACTGCCTTCCCTTGTACAGTTTCTAAGGCTGGGAATGAGCCTTCTCTCCTTTGAGCTCACAATTACTGCTCTGATTGTTCACTGCAAGAAGGAAAAGTCGTTTTCTCTCTGTGGCATGAAATTCTTACATGCATAACTAAATATGTGCAGCTTGCCTAAAAATATCAGTGGGAGCTAAGACCCAGTATTATAAAAGGGCTGGACTCTATTAATTGCAATATTAAATTTTCCCCTTTTGCATAATTGCATTTAAAGGAACTGGCTGAAAAGAACTCTGAGGTCAATTTAATTCAGAAAAGGTATTTTTAAAGAATATCCTTTTTATTTCTTGTTTTACTTCCTCTTAATATGTTATGGCAAAGAGTAACTTCATTTTTCAAAAATGCGAAAACCTTTAAGCAGAGGTAACAATGTTTCAGATTTTATGTAGTTTGTGGTGTAAGCACATGAATTATGGCAGGAAAACAAAATATTTTCAAGCACATCTTTTAGCTGTTTTTCTTGTGTAGAGCCCTTGTTAGGTTCTATTTGTAAGGAACTAGAAGGCCCAAGTAAGCATTAGACATACCAGTGTGTAGATTACTCAATGTTGTATTAAAAAACTGAGAATCCTCTGAAATCATTCATTTTTGTGTGTTTCTAGATAGATGTGTAT
>NW_007731008.1:151044-167271 GCF_000696425.1 Galeopterus variegatus | reverse complement strand
ATTACTTTTCCCTTATTAATTATTTACTTTTTAAAAGGGTAATCTCTGTCTTTTAATTATGTGGGATGCGGGAAGTCTGGGCACAAGAGGTATTTGTTGTGTAGCACATTTGTCTCCATGAACTGTGAGGAGATGGGAAACCAAACTGCTCCTCCTGCTCCACACAAGCACATGCAGGCGCATGCACACGCATGCAAACATGTGCGCACACACGTGTGGCTTGGCCTTAGGGCCAAATGCATCCCAGCGTGGTCCACACTAGAGTTTCTCTTCTGCACTCATCTGCCCTGGACGAGCCAGGTGTGAAAGTCCCAACACAGAAAGCTCTCGGGAGACAAAGCCCTTCGGTTCCAGAATCTTTTGTGTCCTATACAAACGCATCTATGAACCCAAGGCTCTGAGGTGAAAGCCACCGCAGCGTGGAGTTGCGTTTGTTAATGTGTGTACAGAGCAACTCTGTTTGTTTGTAGGTCCTTAGTAGAAGGGTGTCTAATGTTGACTTTTTGAGGCTAATATTGTTTGAATTTTCTATTCTGACTCTAAGCCACCTTACAGAGGGCTCTTTTTTCCATGCTGTTTGTACATTCATTACCTTTTAAAATGTCTTGAAGTAGTAAACAGTTCAACAGTTCACCCCTCCACCCACCCATTAAACAGTTCAACAGTTCACCCCTCCACCCACCCATTGTCAAGAATAATGGGGGCCAGACCGCCAAGTGCAGCATCGGATGCTGTTGCCTGCACCCGCCCTGGTAGTAAATACTTGGAACTTCAGGGCAATCGTTCTCACACATTATACAGCCCAACACATCCTGAGTTAAAGCCCAATCAGATACCGGGAAAAAAACCATGACTCAAAACATGTTTACAGGAGTGGATTTCTAATAATATACTTGACACGAGGCTCTCATTTTTGGGTTGATAAATTGTTGTGAAGGAAGCAAAGGATAAGCATAAGAAACAGGACCTCTGTATTTGTGTGAATGTGTGCACATGTGTTTTCTTTAACTTGAACAAAACTCCTAAAGGCCGCTTTGCATGGCTTTTTAGTTCGAGCTACAGTGAGGGGCTTGCAATGTTTTTCCCAGCCACCTTATTCCCAGTGTTCATGGGTGAAGAAATGAATCTACATCTCTAGTCCTTCTGCTTAGGGTGAGGGCTGGGGAGAGGCAGGGGGTGGATCCATCTGGCTCCTTGACATTCTTCCAGGGAGAATTCTTTGTTTCTGCAGGCAAGTGAGTTAGAGAAAGCTTGTAATGACTACAGTGTCATGTTAAGTTAAAAGCCAGGCCCCCCTGGTGGCCTGTCAGCTTGAGGAGCATCTCTTTCTTTCAGGGCTCTTGCTGCTACTCCTGCAAGGCCCTGATTGTGTCAATTAAAGGCCAACAAGTCCTGGCTTATTCCTGTCTGGAAACATTCTGGAACGAGGTCCCAGTACATTTCTGCCTTAGGGTTGTGGTTGAGTGTGTGTGTGTTTTAAGTTCGGAACCAGACTGGCTTGGGTCTTACACAACCTCTACTCAAAAGGACAAAGGCATATGTGCTCTTTGGAAAAGATGTGGACCCTGTGGTTCACCAAGCAGGGGAGTAGGGTCAGTGTGCCCTGAGATGAGGCGACTAGAGCAGCAGGGGAGATGGGTAAGTCACTGAGCAGCATCCAGGGGCAGTCTCCAGGAAGAAGGAGGAAACCTGCACCATCAGTAAGAACACTTTTCTTCATGAAAATGACCTTTCTTGTGGGCTAAATTGCACTTGCAGGAGGTGGAAGAGTTGCATTATAACTAGACCTGCACATGGTCACCCTCGTCAGGCCTCAGCTTGAGTTTACAGCATTCAGAGCAAGTTCTTGTCTGGACAATGACTTTGGAGTTCAAGATTTGGTGTTGAAAGACTCAGTTCAAATCCTCATCTTCAAATGTCTATGAGCAAGAACTTGGACAAGTTGCTTGGGCTCTGTGAATCTCCTTCTTGAAACTGACCCTGTCCTACCTTCCCAGGCTGCAGGGACTGTCAACAAGCTAGTGGGGGTGAAAGCAAATCATAAATGGCCGAGTTCAGGAAGAACAAAGATCCAATATTAAGGAAAGAGAACAGGTTATCAAATGTACCTGTGGTTAGAAGGAGTTAAAAGGAAAATGCTAGGTCAAGGAGAGGAACAAGGTGAAGAGTACCCAAGCCATTTTTATTCACAGTTTTATTGAGTCTCGTCAGGGAGTCTCTAACATAGAAGTATCTCTGATGAGCGGACTAAACTGCTGGCACTTAGTGCAGGTTTATAAATGGAGAGGCAAGTCTCTAAAACCAGTTTAGGGTCATAGAAAGGACCACCTTCAACCCATTCTTCATAAATAATATTAGAAATATTATTTCTAGATAGACAGATAGAAGCTCAATAAATATTTGTAGATTGCTTTCTGGTCATCTAGGCCAGCTTTTTTGACTTCTTTTGTTTACAGAATAGTAGATTTTAGGTTTGGCTCTTGCTGAGTTAGAATTGCTGATTCTAAATTTGCCTTTCCCATAGTAATCCATAACAGAAGAAATATATTTAACGTATATAAAAAATATTTCTCTTTCTACACACACACACACACACACACACACACACACATACACACTATCTATCTATCTATCTATCTATCTACTATCTGTCCAGTTATGTACCACATAATGACATTTCGGTCAAAAACAGACTGCATATATGACAGTGGTCGCATAAGATTATAATGGCTATACCATCCAGCCTATGTGTGTAGTAGGCTACACTATCTAGGTTTGTGTAAGTGCACTGTGATGTTTGCACAATGATGAAATCACCAGACGCATTTTTCAAAATGTATCCCCATTGTTAAGCGATATATTTTATGTATATATATACACACGGACATACATACATATATATTCCAACATGTAGCCAGGTTGAGAACCATTGATCCAGAACGGTACACACCAAACCATCACTGGGGATGAACCCTGGAGAGGAGGAATGATTGAGCAACTTCTGTCATATAATTCTGCATTATTGTTACAAAAAGCATGTTTTTAAAAATTGATTATTTTTGCTTAGGTATATTTACACATGATACAAAATTGAAAAGATACAAAAGAATTTGTAATAAAAAAATGACTCTTAACTCCTTTCTGTAGGAGACTCACTTTCTGACTTCAACATTGGAGAAAATCACAGATACAAGCTTCTTGTATATTTTTTCACTCTTAAGCTGAAATGTATGTATAATATTTTTATTTTGTTACCTATATTTATATTACATATTTATTTTGTATTTTGTGTATATGTATTTCCATGTAAACAGAAAAATGGTTAATTTTGAAACAAAGAAGAGAAAAAACAGGAATGACATTAATTAAATTTATGTGTTGAATTAAAAATCATTTGAATTAAAAAATAAAGAAAGAAATATTATTTCTAGTAAGTCCGTCTTGCACGCTGGTTTCTCTGAGAAGCAGGCATTGACATGGAGTTAGGAGTGCAGAGTTTATTGGGACGTACCACTGTCAAAGGTAAAGGGGAGGAAGTGAGTTGTCAGGGGAGCATCAGACCACAGCACAGACCTGGCCAAGTCCCTGCCCAGCCCATGGGGAGCTCGGAGCAGACAGGCGAAGAATTCCACACGGAGCAGAAGTTGCTAGACCCTGTCCCACTGCCCTGCTGTAGCCTTGGCCAGGGGCCATCCTACGACAGTTCAAAGCTGAGGTGCAGCTGGAGGCTGTGGGCTCACTCTGCTCCTTGAAGCTGGACAGGGAGCCCGCACTTGAAGAGCAACCTGAGCAGTGCAGCTTCAGCTCTGCCACACTGACAAACACGTCCTTCTCTACCACCGTCCCTTCTGCTGATGTTCACGATGGTAATGGCAGAGGCCGGCAGAGATCAGCATACTCTGGAAAATAATTCTGCTGAAGACATGATCTATTTCTTGTTTTTACTGTCCTATGTATAGAGATGTGCACAATAAAATATTTCCTAATAATTGCAGCAGATGGAGCTGATGAACTCTTAAAAAAATACTGTCATGATTCTTTTATCACATGTGAATTGCGTAATCCATTGTGCAGTTTCCCTTTTTGCCCTGGCTGCCAGGAGTCTGAGAACTACAGGGAATTTCAGCCTGGGTTTTTGATAAAGAGTATCCATGATGTCCTTTTTTTTTTTTTCTCAATTCTCGAACTATTATTCAACCTTTTTATTCCTTATAGTTTATATTTAGTCTCCATAAAAGCTTTTTTGGAAAAATGGAGATATAAAATATAAATATGGATATGGGTATCTATTGCTCCAATGAAGCATCCAGGGAATTCTGTTTTTAGTTGAATATGTATTCTGATTCCATCAACTCTGACTTTCATTTTGCTTTTCCTGGTCTTATCCCCGCTTCACAGCCTTCATCAGCCGTGCTGCCTCCACATCCTCACCCTCACCCCATGCCAACTCTCTCATGAAATTTAGTTCAACCCTTGGGTCTACCAACACACAAAGAAACAGAAGCCCTTCTCGGCATCTTCTGTGTGCACGCTCTCTCCATGACTCGCCATTGCAGCACGTGACTCCACTGCAGAGATGTCACAGCTCATTGTGGCTCTCCACCCTGACCCGAGCTAGTCCTCAGGTTGTGGAACTGCTCTAAACCTCCATTTCTCATCCGTGGAGTAGAGATGAGAATACCTCCCTCTCGGTATGGTTCTGAGAATAAAATAGTCACACGTTTGCAGCCAGGTGACACTTCCTGCTTCATGTCCCATTCTCAGGACCTCTGTAGTACTTATGTGCCACATTACAATACAAAGCATTTAACCAGGGGTCTCTCCTGGGGTGTTGCTAGAGATCAGGCACACAGGTATGTGTTGTTTTCTATCTGTGAGCTCACTTTTCTTATAGCTACCCCAGTACCTGGCAGTGCTAGTCAGAGCTAAATAAGGTACTGATTGTAATGATTTTGCCATTTCATCCAAGTTTTGAGGTAGGGGAAGGGGTAGCATCCTGTTCTTACTCCCCATGAGTCCGCCCACATAGCTGTTTTAAAGGAAGCAAAAATACCAACTATCAATGTTACCTCTTCCCTTCTTACCAGCAAAGTTAAAAACATAACAGTCCTTGCTATTCAAGGACCTTTCTTTTCCATGCAACTCACTCTGTGCCGTGGAGACTACGTCATGGTGCCCCTGGAGTGCGGTGGCTGGGAAGCATGCCTATCCTCCTTCAGTGACAGGGACAATGGAGGGGCAGGAGATGGTATACAGGCCCCTCCACACCAGAGAGTCAGTCACCTCCTGACTAGCCTGGCTGAGTGGTTAGTACCTGTTTTGAAGAGGAAATCCTCACCTCATACATTCAGCAAATAGGTGTGCACACCTCAAGATGGTTGGCTGGGCCATTTAATGACAGTATGTGGGTGGCACCAGAGACAGACCCCCAGCTACCTGACCCTCACCCATCCCTTCCACTCTCCCTGCATCCTCCTGGCCCAGCCCAAATGTTCCCTATGACAATCTAAAAGTCTGTTCCAGAGATAGATCTTGTTCTTGTATTCGAAGTGGTTCTTGTACTCCAGGAAATGCACAAGCAGATCCACAGGGGTGCGGGAAGAAAATATTAAATCTTATATTTGTCGGTACTTTTATCTCATCACTTAAAAAATGAAATTATATTCATGATACAATAATATACTCGTATACATAAAATAATTACATTTACATGTGTTAGGGTACATGCTCTTCTTGTAACTTAGGGGGTCCTTGGCCAATGACCACTGGAGACAACCACCACATGGAAGATTTCCTCTGCATACAAATTTCCCCCACTCGCTCATGCACAAACTCAGTTATTTTCAAATTTGAACTCTGGAAAGAGGCAAATAGCACTGCTGCTTTGCAAAGTGCAAGGCTAGTCTTAAATTGCCAGCATGACATAATCAAATCTAACTTTTGCTTGGCTCTGTGTGCATTTGGGTTTCTCCCCACCTCTGCCTTACCTGCACCAATAACACCAGTTTGGATGAGGAAAGGATATTGTCTTCAATATCAAGGAACACGTTTCCCTTTTAATCGAATGCCTCATTCTGGAATGTATGTCATATGCTGCTGCTGCCTACCAGCTGGACTGCAGAGATCTCAAAGTCCAGTGTCAGGTCGTGTCTCCCAGCCTCTTGAACACAGGTCAAATCATGTCAAATCTATATCTCATACCCCAGGGAAATCCCAAGCCCTGCTGCTATTTCCACATGTTCCTGAAGGACTTATGTTCTCAAGGGAAACTCTGCCTCCAAGCTCCATCTCCAGCCCCAACTCCTTTTCAATATTTCCAAATTTCATCCTAATAGTGTTGTATGTCCCTTTTGTCTATGCCCATGTTTTGAAACCCACTGACATAAAGCACTTGATAATGAGCTAGACTTCAGTGAGTACTTGGGTATCATGCCTAGAGGGACACACTGTGCCCAGCACCAAGAAAATTAAAATGCTATTTTAGCCATTACTCATCCAGTATCGCTGATTCTCCCCATGTGGTAGCCAATTTTCTGCCATCTTAGTAATCCCTTTCTTCTTTATCTTCCCTTGTACATTGTCCTGAAAATCCATCTTCTGCAATAGTTTTAGTTTCTAGCTCTGAACCTGCACACACCATGAAACATGGCAGAACAGAACAGGCAAAATTTCCATCTAATCAAATGAATTTAACAGAAGGCATGATGATTTTTCCTATTATGTGTATATGGGAAGCAGACAATCATAGCACTTGATTTATAAGCTCTTCTTGCCCTGAAATATGCCCCATCCTACACCACCCCAAGCTGAGTTAGCCAATATGCATATTTAGCAGTGGAGGGGTAGCAATGTTTTAAAAAATAATTTGATATTTGACAGCGTTTAAGGACACTGTAAATGCTTTCCTGGCCCTAGCGGGTTGGAGTTGGACACCTTTTCCTGTTACACAAGGGACTCTTTGGATTTGCAAACACCCACTTCCACACTCCCAGGGCCAGTGGAAGCCCGATTGGGTTCATGATCACAGAACACATGTGAGCAGGTAGGGAGGGGGACAAAGTCCAGTGGCTTGTCTCTGCGTCTGATCCCCCTCCCCTGCACGGGGCTTCTCCAAGTGCCCCTCTCTCTTTACTTCTGAAGCTGGCCTGTCCTTCCAGGCCCTCTTTGACTTTCCCATCCACCCTTAATATACAGTATAGTGCAATTTCTTCTGCAAACCCGTGGTACTGATGGCCGCCTCTGTCTTCCTAAGACACTTCCTATAGAAGTCAAACGAGAATTCACAACAAGGATTGTATATCTGTGTTTCAGAATAAGAGTGGAGCCTTATACTGTAAGATGGTTACAGTGGATTTCCTCTAAGTGGCAGATTAATGGGGATTTTATTCTATTTTTGTCTATCTGTATTTTACATAATAAAAGTTTTCTATGAAAGCATTTCTTTTCTCAATCAAAAAGAAAACAAAATAGTAGGTTATCTTTAAAGTGAGACCACATGGAGAGGTTCCGTTATCTTTAAAGTGAGACCACATGGAGAGGTTCCATGGCAGGCTTTCTGAGGTCAGGAGCTGGAGGCTTCCTGACTTGCTTTTAGCCTGCGTATGATTTTTAAGAATTGAATGAATTAATTAGTTGTCAGCATTTAGAAAGTGAGATATGCTGCACATCTGTCTAATATCTGATGCGGCATCTGACAAGACAGATCCAGGCAATTCAACTCCCCAGTCCCAGGCCTGAGTCCACCTCGTGGAGCTGGGCCTGCTCTGTCCACTGGACAGGTCTCCACCTCTTCCCACTGGACCCTAACCCTAACCTGGCATTGGAGGCATTTTGGTATTTAACTGTGGGTGTTGGGCACTGACTTACTCATCTGCCTTTTGAGGGCAGGGAGCAACAGAACCCCTACAAAATCCCCTCATGGGAAGTGTGGTTCAAAGTTCACAGTGGACCTGGCAGGTTTGCTTGTTTGCCAGCGTGCAGGAAGCTGTTTGCAGGGAGGAGCTGCTTGTGCCAGTGAGAGGTGAACAGCCAGGAAATGAGTTTTACCAGGTCTCAGAAGAGAAAGGAGCTGGGCCCAGTGGGTGGGCCACCATTTAAATAAGACTCCAACGTCTCAGTGCTTATCAAAAGCAAACCAAGCCTGCAGGCCCTTTTCGGGTCTGTGGCTCTCCAGTCCACATGCAGGACCTTTCCTCTGGATTAAATGAAACTTAAACCTGCTAAATAAACACGGGCACAAGAAAATCATTGGGAGTCATTCACCTGGTATCAATCATCACCACCAGAGTGTTTCTCATCTGACAGCTGACTGTAGGGAGGGAGTCCTGAGCACTCAGGAACAAAGGCGCAGAGAGAAAGAAAGGAAAATAGCATCAGAGAGGAAAATCTTTATGTGGCAAGCCCAGGAAGGAAATTAAATGAAGGGAGACAGTCATCAACAGGAAGATAAATCCAAAACCAGGTGAGAGGTTTTTGTGGTGGACCTCACAATGGACTCTCTTTTCTCCTTTGTATCCAATGTAATAAAAAGGTCCACTGCGTCCTCTTTGTGGCAAACATTGTGCTGAACACTTCATTTATTCATTCAACCATTTGTTCATTCATTCATTCATTCAACAGTGTATCCCAGGTGCTAGAGACAGCATGGTGAACAAGGCAAAGGCCCTGCTAAATGAAGAAGACAGAAAATTAAAAAGTGAACACATGAATACATGACGTTATGAGTGATTCATGCTATAGAGAAAATAAAGGCCAGTAAGGGGTGGAAGTTGGGGGTCAGAGGTTCTCTTATATCAGCAGGTCAGAGGAGGCATCTCCAAGGAGGAGGCTCTGGAGCATAGACCTAAAAGCAGGAGCCATTATGTAATGATCCTGGGCAGCAGGTGCAAAGGCCCCGTGGTGGACTTCCATTTGGCAGAGTTGAGATCCAGGTAGGTGGTCAGTGTGCTGACCTGCACATGGAGTTCTGCCCATGAAAATCCAGTGAGCAGGAGCATCTAGTGGTCCGGAATGCCAAACTGAGCAAACCCAGTCTGAAGTCAGGGTTCTGTTTTGCTCTAGGCCAAAAGACAGCTGTTTTTTAACCCAAGTTCCTGTTGCTCCTAGAAATTCCATCAATTTGTGTGTGTGTGTGTGTGTGTGTGTGTGTGTGTGTTTATGTATAAACCCAGAGAAGGATCAAGATGTACTGATGGGGAGTGCTAAAACGACACTAAACCTGAGCTTTCACCTGAACGTAGCCACAGATTTTTCTCCAGGGGCTTTAGCAAACTGTCAGCAGAAAAATTGTCTTCAGGAAGACAGTGGAGCAGTGCTCTGCTCTCCAGATCAGGTTTCATCTCCCTTTCTGTTGTTGCCATCCTAACAACTGTCTGGGTTCCTTAAGCCCATGCTCTCTGGGCTGCCCCTCTGCCAGAAATGGTTTGTGCACTTGTCCCCTACCTCCCTCCAGGAGATGCTGTGGGTGTTCTGGGCCAGCAAGTGGCCATCCCTGGGTGTGCTCATGAACATCTTTCAACTCCAAGTACCCTCGAGTCTCAGGCCTTCAGGGTTCAGGCTCACCCTGAGGCAGATCAGCCTTCCAGGGAATCAACACCCCAGGAATCATCTCGACCAGCAACTGATGGGAGCTGGTGGATGAGTAGCCAACCTCTCTTTTCTCAGGTAGGACAGCTCAGAGGCATGTCACGACACACTCCCAGAGAGGTCCCCAGCAGGATGGAGCCCAGCTTGTGGATAGGAGTAATTTGATGATGACAAGCCCTTTAATGGCTGCCTTCCCTTCCTCTCCCTGGCCCATTCCTCCACCCCTTCCTGGTCCTTCTAGGATCACCTCCTAAATAAGCTTCTTGTCCTCATATCCTTGTTTCAGGGTTTGCTTTTAGGGATGCTGTATTAGTCCATTTCTGTTGCTTACAACAAAATACCTGGAACTGGGTAATTTATAAACACATAATATTTATTACTTACAGTTTCAGAGACTGGGAAGTCCAAATTCCAAAGTCCAGGGAACACATCTGGTGAATGCCTTGTTGGTGGTGACAGTGACATGGGGGTCTCACATGGCAGAATGGCAGAGCAGAGAGAGAATTTCTTACATGCTGTTCTTTTAAAGCCCTCAGAACCAGGCCCATGACCGTCATTAAACCATCAAATGGATTAATCCATTTACTACAGCATGCTCCTCGCAATCTAATCACCTCTTCAAGGTCCCACCTTTCAACAGCCACAATAGGATTTCCAACCCTCAAAAGTGTCACAGTGGGGACCAAGCTTCAATGAGTTTGGGGGGACACTCAATCTACAGCAGACAATAAACCCAAGTCATTCACCTACAGTGCTAACTGACATTCAATCTTTAGGACTCAACTCGATATGCACCTCTTTCTGGAATCTTTCTTTTGGATCAGGAGTCTTCTCACATGCTCTTTTAGCACATGGAAGGTAATCAATGTCATTCATTAACAAACGCTGCATCTCTAGATAACAAGCAAATGTAAGGAGTAAGACATGAGACCACCCCACATTCCGCTCAAGGCTTCCTGTGGAAGCATCTCTTCAGCTCCAGTCTGTCCTGGACCCACCCACTGATTAGGATTGGCCCTTTTTTTGCAGGACGGATCGATTAGTGCTCTTGGGGACAGTTCTATTGACAATTTGGCTCTTCTCAGAAAAGCACAGCAAAAACAATCTTTCGGATTTAGGCCAGCCTCCATTGCTCAATGTTAGCTATTTTTTCTGGAAACACATGTTGGAGGAAGGGATGTTAATTAGCAGTAAAAGTCCTTTCTTAATCTGCAGTGGACACATGGACCCACGCACACAGTGGATCGTGAACTCCAACCTTTGAGAGGCAAGCCTCTGTTTCAGCATTTGGCAATAACCAAGAAGATATTTCCTTTCGCCGAGGGACTTGTGCTAGCAAAGTATGCAAGTGCCTCCTCAAGTTTAAAGTATTTGAGCAGAGCAATGCTAAGTCACATTACCACAATTCAAAGAACAAAGGAACTTGAAGTCATTTTACCCACAAACTAAGTCAAACTAATTTTTTGGCCTGAACCCAAAGTAAATGGACTTGCGTTCATTGCATTTTAAGGTAAATGTGTCTCTTGCATATCTACAATAGTAGAATGGTAGCAAATAGGAGGTAAGCCATTGAGAGATTCAGCAGTCATTTTTGGAAAGCTTCTCTACCAGGAGGTCCATCTACTGAGCAGTGCAAGCATGTTCCCTGGAAACTGAAACTGTATGGACAGAGAGATGTGTTTCCTGGAAGCAAACCAGAACAAGAAAGAAATCTTCCACAATGAAAATTGACGTATAGCTTCAGGGATCTTTGGAGAAAGGAAGATGCACTGATAGCTGTGCTGCTTAAGACCACACTGTGAGGACTGTGCTGAGCGCTGCAGGGCTGACACTCTAGGCAGGGAAAAGAACTGGAAAAGTTATTTGCTGAAACTCCTCCATGAGCAGTGACTCTGGACTGGGTTTATTACATAAAGGTAAAATCAGGCCAGCAAGATCCTGACTCTGCTGAGGTTCGCTTGTTTTCTATGGCACGTGGACACATGAAATGAGATGCCAGTGTTCGGAGGTGGGTGGACGGGCTGCTGATCAATTTCTGTCCCTTTAGCTTCATGATGCTTCTTCAGACAAATCTTAAGAGTGGGGCTGGCAACTAAGCTCAGAGCTCTGGGGGACAAACACATCTACACAGTTACAGAGGTTAGAAAATGATAGATAGTCAAAAAAGGAAGGCAAAGACATATAAAAGAGGGGAATGGAAGTACAGTATGGTTCCCCACTGTGTGAAGCGAGGTCTAGGCAAATGCAGGAGACTGCTGTAAATGCGAATCCTGGGCAGGTGCTCAGAGGCAGCTGCCTCACACACAAAGAAAGCTCATATGAAAGCGACATGTTTACTGCATAACTATGTGTACCTTTAATGTCTTCTGGCATTATTCATATGCTCCATTATTGCCCGGCTGAACATTTTATTTTACATGATGACTTGATTCTTCACTCTGTCCCTACTGAGTGCCAATACGTTCTTTCAGAATTATGAAGGTATCACGTAAAATGGTGCAGTAACTGGGTCGAGTTCTGAAAGACTTTGCCCTGACATTATATAAACTATTGGGTAAATGAGGTGACTGCAAAGCTTGAGCTCTTTCCTGTCTGACCCCATGTCTCATTTTAGTTAATAAAGCACTTAACAAAATTCAAGTATGGTCTTTGTCCGTCTCTGACAGAGGCAGAGGGAGAGAGAAAGCAAAGCCCTGGTAGAGAGGATCTTCCTGCTACAGTATCAGACTGAGTAGCCCCCACCCCTTAAAAACATTTGGTGAATTTTTAGGGGAAAGGAGATATAGACCTGGGAGGATTCTGGAACTATGGGGTGGAAGTTGGAGGAGAGCTGCACTGTGCCTATTGAGGCCAGGTTAGGCATTCTGTACAGAAAAGATACCTCATCTTTTTAAAAAATAATCTCAATGGAATAATCCCTCTTTATTTAAAAAGGACATTTTATAAGCATGAACCTATGGCAAGTTTTCTTGAGTACTATTGCAACTAATCTCTAAGAAACTGCCACTTGTCAGGCTTTGGTTTTGCATCATAAAAGAATGTTCACAGTGATCTGAAAAGGCTATTTAAAACCCCCTTCCTTTTCCAACAACAATCTATATAAAGCTAGCTTTTCTTTATATACTTCAACCAAAATAACATAACACAACAGAATGAATGCAGAAGCAGATACAGAAATTCAGTTGTCTTCTTTAAGCCAGACATTAAAAAGATCTGCAAAGGGCAGGCCCGGTGGCGCACTGCTATAGTGCGCCGCTTGGGAAGCGCGGCGGCGCTCCCGCCAAGGGTTCGGATCCCACATACAGACCGGTTCCCGCTCACTGGCTGAGCGAGGCGCGGGAGCAACACCGAGGGCTGCAATCCCGTTGCCGGTCCCAGTCCGGTACGGGCGTGACACTGAGGGTTGCGATCCGTTGCTGGACACGAAAAAAAGACAAAAAAAAAAAAAAAAGATCTGCAAAAATGTGAAAAATGTCACTCTTTTCCCTAATTGTTTTTGTTTAGAAAAATATAGTTACTTTATTTAAAAATATGTTTTTCATATTAGCATTTACTGGATTTATTATTGTTATGTCAAGATAAATTAAGAAATAAATAGTTCTATATTTTCTCAGTTTCAAGTTCTATCATAAATATCAACATCAATAGATGCAGACCACATAAATAAGAGTTCTCTGGGGTCTTCAATAATTTTTGAGAATGTAAAGAGGCTTTGAAACCAAAGAGTTTGGGGACCTCTGATATCCAAGTTCTCATCCTATTTAGCTTTATAGTAAAGGGTAGAACCTTTGGTATACCAAGATCTATTTGTCAGCTCCAATCACAGAAATGTCAAGATCTTGAAGGACATCTTTGAGGAGTCCTGGAAGGGTTTTCACACCAGTCTTTTAGTCAAGCTCCAAGCTTAGTCTGTGTCTGAAAGCTTGTCTATGGGCTCAGCCAAGTCTGCACAGTGGGGCAAAAGCTTAGTCTTAATAACCCTTCACCTAAGCAGCCCCTTCTCCTTCTAAGCAAGGGGATTCTATGATTAAGTGATTGCATCAGGAGGGGCAGGCACAAGTCAAGCCCCCAAAACATTCTCACATAGTGTAGTCTGTCTACTCATACGGGATTTCTCTAACATCCATATACAGATGAGAGATCCCAAAGGAGCAGACAGAAAGCAAATCAAATGGTCCCCAGCACTGTTCTGCAGGAATAGAATAAAAATTAATCCATGGCAGGATCTGTAGCTCAGATGCTATCTGCACCTATCTGAATGCCCTGAGGTGGGGGAGTGGAGCTGAAAGATAGGCTGGCAGGATGCCCCCTACCCCTCTGTCAGGCCCTAAAGAGAGGTGCACCCCCATCTGTTTGCTTATCTATGAAGGCTAGGGTAGAATGTATTATAACAACCACTCCTGCTGATTCTCAGACTACTGAAAGATCAGGGCATGCAATCCCCTGTCATCTACTAGATCTGTTGCTGTGGCTTCTGGAAGTAAGAGTAAGTTTCCTATACAGTTTTCTATATCTAATGTGGATAAAGAGCAGAGGCTCTCAAGAGGTCCCCAATTGCAGAAGACATGCTCAAACTTGGAAATTCCAGAGGAGTTAGTCATCATAACCTGAAAATTCAGCTTTGTCAATGGTGGCTGCTGGAGTTGGTCAACTTTTCCAAGACCAGTATTCTGTTTCTCAAACTGGGTAATGCCAAGAAGCTTCTCCCCTCAGGCAATTTTGGTTGTGGTAAATCTTTGGAACAGTCACCTGAAAAACAGCTAAAAATGATTGTGCTAAGTAGGAGATGGCACCCACTTTCTCTTGTGATTTCTACAGAATATCCTGAAGTTTATTTTGCATCAAATAATAAATACATCTTTATAGCCCTTTGTTCCTTTAATTCTCAACAAAAGCCTGTGTATTACTTATCTAACATGATATTTTATTATATTGAGGGGTTTGCATGTTTACAAGACATTTAAGTTAGTATATGTAAAACAAGAGCTACTTTTATCCTTCAAAAAGAGAAGACAGAAGCCTGGATGTGTGTTCAGTGATATCTCCTAGGAATAACACTATGCCTCATTCATCACACTTTTCTTTCAATTTAGTCATGTATTTATTTATTTGTTCAACAAAATCCAAAGTATTTTTTAAGCAATGGGGATGATGAATTTAAAAGAAATATTTCAAAATGTAAATCACAGGGAATAAATATGACAGAAAAAGTCAAAATCACTTCATAAATCTAGGTTGGTATTATATGAGACAACTAGTTTTTTAATGTAATGCATTTACCTTTTACAGATGATTTTTTAAAAAATAGATTCAGTCACTTTTCCAAAGTCACACTTAATTTTTTAAAAGAAACAAATAAACAAAAAATTGGAAGATGTCTCTCCATCTGGCCTCAAAATAGATATTTAATAAATATTGGTTTCTTTCCTTTTTCTCTCATTCAGATCACGATCATTGCCAAATTTCCTTTTATTCTTTAGTACATAGTTGTCACATAGAATTGAATATTTGTGATGAAATAGCCCCACTGACTGGGTCACAGAGGTAAAAGATGCCGAACACTCCTGGCTCCAGGTGAGCACAGTTGATGGATGACTCCCAGCTCCTGGGGCTTGTCTACAGGTGGTTAAGGAGAAATCTGTTTTATACGTGGAACTTCCATAAATCAAAAAGAGATAAAAGCATCTAAAACCAACAAAGCAGGCAACATTTTTTGAGTAATTGAGGCTCGTTTTAGAAAACAAGAAATGTCTGTGTTAGTCCTTGTCTTTCAAACATTACTCTGTTTGGTTAAGCTATACAAACACCAGGACTCTGATGTAAGCAAGACTTTTTCTTTTTGTATGTTGTACATAAATGTCTTTAATCTTTTGAGTTAGGAATTTATTGGTTGAGCCTTCATGTGTAAATTCCGCAAGTTCTGAAATGGTTTTCTTAAAAAATAAAATAGAGCAGAGAGAAGGCAGAGAAGGGTCAGTGAGTCTCAAACAACAACAAAAGCATTTTCCTGGAACAAGAGAGTAGGTTGGTGAGAGTCCAGCTGACTTTTAACAGGCTTGACTCTGGGGCCAGGTGAATGTAGCTTAGGTCAGTTGGGGATGAAGGGACTTCCGAGGAGCTTACCAGTTAGTTGCACACCCACAGCACCGTGATTCAACTTTACAGCTGTGCTCTGGCCACTTACTGGGGCTCTTTTTTGTCTTCGTTACAAATGCTGTGATCAAGGTCACATCACAGTCTGGCCATTTTCCTGAGGTGGGTCCATGACCTGGGATTCAGCCAAGTCTCCTCCCACTCACGGGCTGATGAGGATGGGCAGGAAGTGCCTCCTGAGCCAGCTGGGGGGCAGAGAGAGAGAGTCAGAAACAGAGGCTAAGGCTTCCAGGCTCATTTCTATCCCCCCTCCCATTTGTCCTGCTCTGAGCCCCTGTCCCCACATCTTCCTTCCCAGGTCTGGGCAAAGGTTCCACCCAGAATGTCTGCGGAAGGAAGGGGGACCTGTGACAGGTCTGCTTGATTGTCTTAACAAAGGATAATATTTTAATGCTTAAAATATAGGAAAAACTTTTAATCTTAACAAGTCTTGGAATTTGTATTTTCTGGAAATTTTGAAAGGATAACTCTATGTGAGATGTAATCCAG
>NW_007731008.1:147176-150996 GCF_000696425.1 Galeopterus variegatus | reverse complement strand
GTTGAGCCTTCATGTGTAAATTCAGCAAGTTCTGAAATGGTTTTCCCTCTAAAAAAAAAAAATAGGGCAGAGAGAAGGCAGAGAAGGGTCAGTGAGGCTCAAACAACAACAAAAGCATTTTCCTGGAACAAGAGAGTAGGTAGGTGAGAGTCCAGCTGACTTTTAACTGGCTTGACTCTGGGGCCAGGTGAATGTAGCTTAGGTCAGGTGGGGATGAAGGGACTTCAGAGGAGCTTACCAGTTAATTGCACACCCACAGCACCGTGATTCAACTTTACAGCTGTGCTCTGGCCACTTACTGGGGCTCTTTTTTGTCTTCGTTACAAATGCTGTGATCAAGGTCACATCACAGTCTGGCCATTTTCCTGAGGTGGGCCCATGACCTGGGATTCAGCCAAGTCTCCGCCCACTCACAGGCTGATGAGGACGGGCAGGAAGTGCCTCCTGAGCCAGTCGGGGGCAGAGAGAGAGAGTCAGAAACAGAGGCTAAGGCTTCCAGGCTCATTTCTATCCCCCCTCCCATTTGTCCTGCTCTGAGCCCCTGTCCCCACATCTTCCTTCCCAGGTCTGGGCAAAGGTTCCACCCAGAATGTCTGCAGAAGGAAGGGGGACCTGTGACAGGTCTGCTTGATTGTTTTAACAAAGGATAATATTTTAATGCTTAAAATATAGAAAAAACTTTTAATCTTAACGAGTTTTGGAATTTGTATTTTCTGGAAATTTTGAAAGGATAACTCTATGTGAGATGTAATCCAGCGTCAGTTTGCCAGGGCTGTGTAACATGTGCTGCAAACCACGTGGCTTAAACAATAGAAACTGAATGTCACACAGTTTCGGAGGCTGAAGTCTGAGATTCAGGTGTTGGCAGAGTTGGTACTGAGGAGGAATCTGCCGCAGACCTCTCCCCTGGCTCCTGGTAGTTTGCTGGCCATCTTTGGTGTTCTCTAGCTTGTGGCCATGTCTCCCTAACTTCTGCCTTTGTGTTCACATGGCATTCCCATGTGTGTTGACATCTTGGGGCCCACCCTACTCTAATATGACCTCATCTTAAGTAAATACTCATACATCTGCAATGACCTGTAAGTCACAGTCTAAGGTAGTGGAGTACAATTTGGTGGGGAAGGACACAATTTAGCCCATAACAGTGGATATGTTGGTGTGTTTACAAGTGTGCCCAGCAATGCGAGTTCCCTACCAGACAGTCAATTAGTAACTATAACCCGAGCACACAGTATATGTGCAGAAGTGGACACATGTACTATGTGTGTTGAGAGGGTGGTAGGTGACCAACTGTCCCTGTTTGCCTTAGACTGAGAGATTTCCCAACATATGGAACTTTCAGTACTAAAACTGTGAAAGTCCCAGACACACCAGATGAGTTGATCACTCTAGCGGGGAAAAACGTCTGTAACAAAAAACATTCACAAAACTCATTAATTCAGGCCATATTCATAATTCTATTCTCATACCCAGATCCTTGACTGGAGAGAGATTTGCAGGCACTCAGGGCTTAGAGGTTCCTTGAAGACCTTGTGGAGGAGTTTGAGGGGGTGGATATGTGTGTCCATGTCAGTCCCCACACAGAACACATGTGCCATGTGTATGTGGCTTCAGATCAACGTTCCTCACCTTCATAAACTTCTCAAAGGAATCAATGAACAAAAAATATTCTTTATAGGGAAGTTTAGGAAAGAGTGACAAAGAAGTTTTTCTTTTTTTATGAGTCACAATTTAGGGAAGAAATGAATTATATTTAAAGAGAGTTAGATAAATATAAAGTGATACAGAAAACTATAGAAAATATAGAGAAGTAGATACAGACTTTGACTCATTTAAAGAATTATTTCAAGCTGTATATGATGTTAGAGAATTATATAGGATTCCTAAGGGTTACAGGCAAAGAAAGACATTTCCCAGTTACATAGAAGGTCATAGAAACAAATACAAGGGGATTAGAAAATGATATTAAAAATTTTATAAGTTATATGGAGAGACAGTTACAGAAACAGCTCTGTAGAGATAAGTCTCCGAACAGCTAGCCAGACTCCCCAGAGACAGCTGTGCGAGGTTTTATAAATGTCGACTAGATTGAATAAATGAATGAATGCATGAATGTGTTCCCGAGTTTGTTACGAATGCTGGAGTCTAATTCATCCAGATCCCAAACAGCTAAAATTCTGGAGCTAGAAAATCTAGGTTTAAATCCTTCACTGTGGACAACTGAGGCTCAGACCCAGTAGAACTCTCCAAATTGCTATGGAGCATGTGTCTCAGAACTGCTCGTCTGAAGGACAGGTGCTAGGGGTTGGCCACTGGCTCTAGTCCTCCATGGTCCCAGAAACAGGAACGAGCTGTTATTTCTCACCATTCCACTGGTGACTGGGTGTGTCCTTGTTTGGGCTTCACCAAAGCTGAGCCTTGGACAAGGATTTGGGTGCTATCATGATTTGAGAGTTAGTTCCAGGAAGCCAGAGCAGGAGGTGAGGACAGTGGGAGAGAAAAGGGGGAAAAGCGGTAGAGGATACACCATTAAACTCATTTCCACTGCAGCCAACTGGGGCTCCACCTCCCTGGAGACCCTCGGAGGTGCCTGTGGGGGTGCAGCGGGGGCACCCTCATTCTCTATTTTTGGGCACATTAACTCTCCTAGACTTTGAGGCTCTCTTGCCAACAGCTGAGCGGACACCCCTAGCTTCAGAAAAAGCCCACAGGAAAAACAGCGACAAAGTTCAAGGGAAACAAGACTGGTAGTTGGAATGCTCCCCACCCTCTGTCCCCATCCCTCATCTCTGATTCAGGTTTCAACGCCTCCAGAGCAGGCACTTCACCTCAGGTTTCCTCAGAAATTGGAGTGACCTCATGCTGCACAGGATGAGACCAACCCTGGGTCTGTCAGGGGTGAGCCCTTCATGGCGTGCAGCCGGTTCCTCTCACCTCGTTCTCAGCACCCTCCTGGCTTGCCTGGCAGCGCCCTGCTGAGGGAGGTCTCAGCCAGCTGGGGACTCACACCTACATGGCCTCTCTCCACTGCCTCCTCCTCTGAGTTTTCTGAGACATCCTACCTAGTTACCAGACACCACCTCCCCATTAAACCTTCTATGATTCCCTGCCAACTCACCCCATGTATGGCCCACAGACATACCACATACACACACCACCACCGTCACCACCACAGACACACATGTGCATGCACACATACACCACCCACCACACTCGCACCTCATGCCCTACGCACAAAACATGCACACAACCCACACATGCACAACACACACACACAGTACACATGCACAACATACTCATATACAACACACGCAACACACACACGCATGATGCACACAGCACACACAACACACCACACAACACTGTGTTACTGATTCCTCCCTCCTGCACATTCTCATAGAGTTTCAGTTATAGCTCTATTGTAGGGCACGAAATTTGACCTTGAGACATAGATTGTTTATATTTCCTCCTGACCTTTTCTTATGTGGTCCTTCAAGTAGATGCTATGTCTGACTAATTTTTTTCCCCCACAAACAAATCAGTGTCATGTGCTTAGCGGTCTCAGTGAACATTAGATAAACTAAACTGAATACAATATAATTGGAGCTAATTTCACAGACAGAGGAAACAGAATGAATAATCACATGGCGTGGAAACACTGGGGGCCCGTTAGGGAAGGTGGGCTGTGCATTTTCTGCACTAACTCCATAATGGCAAAAGCTCATTCTCTAACTGTGCATACCGACTGGAATGTGCATGCTAACTTTGGAACTGTTACAGCGTGAAGTGAAGGTCCCCTAGGATGACAACACTGATGGAC
>NW_007731008.1:145743-146915 GCF_000696425.1 Galeopterus variegatus | reverse complement strand
CTAACTTTGGAACTGTTACAGCGTGAAGTGAAGGTCCCCTAGGATGACAACACTGATGGACTCATAGGGGGAGTTCCACCAAGCTGAGGGAGGCTGGGCCATACTGCTGAGGGCCAGACAAGCCAGGCCGAGGGCTTGGATTTCCATCAGCAGCTCATGGAGACCCGCTGCAGACCTTCTAGCTGAGATGCAGGATGATTGAAACTGCACTTTAATGATGGACCATTAGGTGCATTTATGTGGAAAAATCTCCACATTTTGCAAATAAGCCAGGTATGCATTGTCTGCCTCATCGGAAATTCCACACACAGCTTGATGCGCTCACAAATTCACAATTCAGAATTAATTGGTTTTTAGGCCATGCATTTAGGTCAGATCACCCAGACACTCCATTTCATGTGGTGAAAAGAAATTAAGTCAATTTTCCCCCTGCTAGACCCTGGCTCTCATCTCACAGGCCTAGCGTGCCGTCCCTCTGCACACACGGGAGGAAGACAACCTTTAAAGGCATTCTCATTATTTCTCAGGGAGATGTCATTAAGTAGACATTTGTACAGGACTATGAGTCCATGTCACAAAGGCAGCAAAGTGTTTATAGAATAAAAACCTATAAGCGCCAAAGTGAGATAAACTGGGGAGGGAAAGAGAAAAAGGGAAAGAGAGATTTAAAAACAAAACAAGAAAAAAGATGGGACGTCTTCTTAACCACCAAGTTGAGCTAAAGGTGTGGACTATGAGGTAAATTTGCCCTGCTGAGCTCATATCAGAAAGGAAAGTGGGGACAGAAACTGCCTGGTCTGGCCCCTCTCCCAGGCCCCTGGCAGAGGTGGCTGATCACACCCTCTTCCCATCCGAATTCACACCTTGCCTCCGAATCCTTGGTAAGGGAGCAACCCAATGAGCCATTCTAAGTTGCAGTTTAAACTTACTGATGTTTCTGTTTGCAGGGTCGGTGGGAGGGTGTCCCATTTTTGAGTCTATACTCTCGCATTTTAACAAGGAGACATTGCTCAAGATGAGATTAACACGCTGTCTTATTTGAACATTGTCTTATTTTTTATTTTACTCTGCATTGTTGTTTACAATCAAGTTAAGGAGACAAGGCGCTCAGAGGTCTGCATTGATTATAATCCCCCAGAGCCTGACACGGGAGCACACAGACCCGAGGACCA
>NW_007731008.1:145095-145723 GCF_000696425.1 Galeopterus variegatus | reverse complement strand
AGGTCTGCATTGATTATAATCCCCCAGAGCCTGACACGGGAGCACACAGACCCGAGGACCATGTCTGGAATATGAGGTTAACAGAATTGAACAGGATCAGAATATCCATTCCCAAGGAGGAATGGCAGCCTCAAGGCTCTCCTTTGGGGCTCTCCCTTGGGCTACCAGAAACCCTTTACCCCCCTCATGCAGATAGCAGAAGTTTACATCCCCTGGGACAAGCCTCAGCCAGATACTTGCAGTGTAGGGACAGAAAAGAACAGCCACCTTGTCTTGCAGGGGAATGAGGACCTCATACTCCATCGTCCCCACTGGCTCAGCTTGAGCTGCCCTCTGCACAGGTTTCTTCTGAGATCACAGCCTGTCCTGGCTGCCTGCCTTCCTGGCCTGCTTCCCCCACTTACTTACCAACTTTCCCTGGGAATACTTTCTTAATACATTATTACTTGCATGTGAATCCTCACCCTGGGCACACAAAGAGCTGTAGATAATAAGCTCTTATAAGGCAAGGTACAAACCTCACATGTGTTTTGTTACTCTAAGGTGGGCCAAACCTGCTCCTGGGACGCCACTTGCCCTCTCCTCCCAGAGCATGCCTGGCCATGTCTGCACCTGGAGAGCAAGAGAC
>NW_007731008.1:137816-144747 GCF_000696425.1 Galeopterus variegatus | reverse complement strand
TAAATTCTGTCCAAATCTACCCAGGAGGAAGTAAAGAAGAAATTATACAGGACTACAAATTTCTGGTAGAGATTTCTGGAAAAAGTTTAAAGTGTCTAAAAATACTTGAAGAACAAACAGAAATTACAGATAAAAATATCAAAGTAAAAGTCATACCACCACTCAGGAATTATTGGTAATAACGTTTTGGTATATGAGAGTGCTTCAAAAAGTTTGTGGAAAAATGGAATTAATCATGTTAAGTGATATAAGCCACTTACAGAAATACCACATGTCCTTACTATAGCACAGAGCAAAAATAAATAAATAAATAAATAAATAAATAAATAAATAAATATATACATATAAAGAAAGGAAAATACAGCAATCACAATAACATGTTGAACTTTCAAAAGAAGAGAACAGAACTGAGGTTACCGAAGGTGGGAAACGGGGAGAGGGAGGGAGGTAAGGGAGGAAGTGGTAAAGGGCCACGAAAATTGATTACATTGTATAATGTTGAATATGCTAATTATCCTGATTGGAGCATCACATATTACACACAGGTATTGATATTCAACTCTGTACCCCACAGATTTATACAATCAACTATATTCCAATTTTTAAAAAGATAATGCAAATACTTCCATAAAATGTTTGAAGGACCCTTGAGTATATCTCAAGTACAATAATTTGTTCTGTTTTTAAATAAACAGCCAGAACTTTTACACCAAGACAAGTATTAATTCCTTCAAAGCAATGACCTTAGGGGACCATTTTTTATTCAAATGGGGTAAATATTATTAAAAACAGCCTCTGGTTGTGAAATTTAGAAGCCTATGATACTTCTGACAAATACTCAAAATGATGGGGCTCTTCATTTGGTTAAAACCATTTAAAGTCCCTCAGAGCCAACATTGCATCTGTCTTCTCTTCTTGTGTGAGAAGACAGATGTGAGACATGGGTAAAATCTCCTGCAGTCGAAATTAAAAGGTGATGAAAGAGAGATTGGTTGGGTTGGATGCTCTGAAGTCCACACAGGAAGAGAGTCATGCTTTGTGGACAGACCCCAGGTAGGATAAGTGAGCACTCCACACACACACGCCTAGGAAAGCATCACACCTGCTTGGATTTATATTTACAGTTTGTTGCCTTAATTTTTAAAATAGCAGTCTCATTACTTACAGAATACAGTTACAGGATGATATTTAGATTTTTGGTTCTTTTCTGCTCTGGGCCTCTGCTGCAACTGCAGTCTGTGCCTGCAATGCTCCATGCATGACCTATTCAAGACTTCTGACCCTCCAGTCTGAGTCGACCTCCCCATCTTCCCAGCTGGACAGGACGCTGTGCCTCTGCTGTGCTGGTCACCACTAGAGTGGATTCAGAACATCAGACATTGGAAACCCTGCCTTTCCCAATTCTGTTAGCCCCCCAGAGCCCAGCGCAGTGTTTTTCTCAAAGTTGAAACTTACAATTCTCAGTTGAAAAGGCCCACTCCCATATTTGCTTGAGAGGGAAACTGGAACTTATACCCTGGTATAAAGATGGAGAATCTGATCCCCTCCCTCCAGGCCAGTGCTCTCTGATACTCGACCATGGCACTTTGTGTACTGAGGGGCACACATGGCATTCACCCCAGACACTTCCTTCATAAACCTGCAGTATATGCCCAGCAGTCACGTGTTCTGAGCCCCAAAAGGCATATAATCCTTCTGGGAGCTCCATCTCGCTTTCCTTCTGGAACACGGGTCTCAGTTTCAGAGCTACTATTCTTCACCCAGAGGACACAGTCTGGGAACTCCCGAAATGGAATACATTTTTCTTTCCTTTGCAGGAAGTTAGTATAATTTTCAGCAAATTCTGAAAGGGGTATGTATTAGTCTT
Organism: Galeopterus variegatus; assembly: GCF_000696425.1. Lineage (NCBI taxonomy): Eukaryota > Metazoa > Chordata > Mammalia > Dermoptera > Cynocephalidae > Galeopterus > Galeopterus variegatus. Next base: position 142,880 of record NW_007731008.1, on the reverse strand, counting down.
CTACTACTGCTGAAATAAATTACTACAAACTTAGTGGCTTAAAACACAAATTTCTTCTCTTGCATGTCTGTAAATCACTCTAAGTCTTGCACTGGCCTCAGTGGGTTAACATCAATGTGTGGATTTCCCTTCTGGAAGCTCTAGAGGAGAATCTAGTTCTTGCCTTTTCCAACTTCCAGAAGCCACCTCCTTCTTTCATCTTCAAAGCCAGCAAGGGGCTCAGGGGTTGAGTCCTTCCTCTGTGCCCATCCTCTGTAGCCATGTCTTCCTCTGGACTTCCTCTGCTCCCCTCCTTTAAGGACCTTGTGATTACATTGGGCCCTCCCAGATAATTCAGGTTCATCTCCCTTTTTAAAGGTGAGTTTAATAGCAACCTTGACTGTATCTCCAACCTTAATCCCTTTGCCACTTAAACTAACATAGTCACAGGAACCAGAGATTAGGATGGGAATTATCTCTCGGGGGACATGGGGGCTGGGTGGGGGAGCATTATTTTGCCTACCACAAGGTCCATGAACACTTCCCTAAAGGAAAAAGACAAAAAAAAGTCATAAAATGCCATGTGCATTCATACATCAATACTTTGTCACGTATTTACTGAGCATCTACTCTCTGCCAGTCACTGTGCTTAGGTGGTGAGATGCAATTATAAACAAGAAGGAGTAGGGTGACAACCCCCTCGATTTACCCAGGATGGAGGGGTTTCCTGGGATACAGGATTTTCAGTGCTAAAACCAGGACAGTCCCGAAAAACTGGGAAGGATGGTCACCGTAGGTGCAGTCTCTGCCACCCAGGAATTTACAAGCAGTGAGAGGCGTGAACAAAACACAATGGAACAGACTTCTAAAGAAATTACAAGTTGCAAAATGTGCTTTAAAAGAAAAAGAAAAGGGGCTGAGACAGATGAAGAAAACAGGAGCCACACCTTCCTCTGTGAGCATCTCCTTTGCATGACATCGACTGTGCTCTGAACACATGTCAGGTGCTGGCTATGTCCTACACATGTGATCTTAAATCTCACTACATCTCCATGAAGTGAGGACAGTTATTGCCTGCACTTTTCAAATAAGAAAAAAGAGGAAGAGAAATAACTTGTCTAAGATCATAAAACTACCATCTTATGTCACGTTTGCCAGAAATAGACCATGACACAAGGATTCATGAACAAGGAATTCAGTAAGGAAGTGCTCCCAGGGGAAGCCATAAGAGACTCAGGAGAGCAGGATAAGAAAGCAGAAGAAGACAGCAAGGGTGAGATTTTAGGAAAAGTTCCCTGATTTGGAGGAGAATTAGTGTTAAATTTACCCCCCAGAGTTTCTCCCGACAGGAGAGGAGACTCACACGCCCACATACATCCCTTAGCTGGCTGGTTACAGGGGCCTCTGGGGGCATTTCTGGCTCTTTCTGCTATATAGGAAAAGAGTCACTGGTGTGTGCTGTCAAAAGCAAAAGCACACCAAAGCTAGAAAAGGGGAACAGAAATGGCACAGATAGCCCAGGTGGTCTGGGCTGGGCCTCAGCTAATCAGTGGAAAACCAGCAGTTGAACCCAAACCTGACACGCTCCAAAGCAAGGTCGCTAAACCTCTCTTCCATTGTGGCCACTTTCACCTCCTTATAAATTGTCTTCAAACCTAAGGTTTGTGGATTGTTTTTCTTCCAAATTTTTCTTTTATAAGAATACTTCATACCACCGTGATAGGTTTGACACAAACATTAAAACTCAAAGTGTGCTACTATTCAGAATCGACAGGGTCAGTGTGGCACCCCAGAATGACCCTCCCAAGGTAATTTATTTTGTTTCCTCTGACACTTGGCTTGCTAATGATGGAGAGCTGATTAGCATACCACTGATAAGATTGCAAAGATTAAATACTACTTTCTGAATCTCAGTGATTTTTTTCAAATGGCTTTCAGGCATCATAATGGAAGACTAGGAGGCAGTACTGTGTCTTTCCGGAATTATTGTAGGCATGATAACTCCTAATTTCAAACATCATAAGGCCTTCGTCTTCATTGAAAATGCAATGTTTTAGTGTAACCCTGGATATTTACTATCTCTGAGAATGTATCCTTTATGTTCTCCAGATGGGAAGAGTAAAATTAATAACCCCTTACAAGCAAACACCCATATGTTTTCCATGTATGGCAGAGGTGTATTTTGTTCATAGTGTCACTTATTTAAATGAAATTAACATATAAATGGTGATAAATTGCTGTTTCTGAATTTTGTGGTAGACATAGCAAAAAAAAGTATTTAATATTGGCATCAAAATGTCTGAAAAAAGGGCTGGCTGTTGAGCTGAGTTGGTTACAGTGTGGTATTGCAACACCAAGGTCAAGGGTTTGGATCCTCCTACCTGCTATCAGTATCCCCCACCAACAAAAAAAGAGTCTGAAAAAAGAAATGGGTCCTCCAAATGGTCAATAAGAATCACCAATCTCTCTTGTAATTGTCTGTGTATGTGTGGCCTATGTATGCTTGGAATAAGCCATTCTCATGTCCCCAAATAAACAAACACAAAGATCAATGCTCAAAATAATCAAACATTTATGCATTTGAATTACTTAGGACTAGGTTTGTCTACAAGTAACAGAGATCCACAATAAGTGACCTAAACAAGGAAAAGGTTTCTTTCTCTCCCATAAATCTAGGTTCTGCTCCATAAATTCCTTGTAGTTCCTTGCAGCTCACAAATCTTTAAGCTATGGTCCTGGTCTTCATGATCCAAGATGGCAAATCCATATCCCCTTTCCAGGCAGGAGGCTAGGTCGACTGTCCTCCATGGAAAGATTCACAAAGCTGCCACTCAGCACTTCTGTTTGTATCTCATAGGCCCGACCTTGGTCACATGGTCACACCCAGCCCTCAAGGGAGGCTGGGAAATGTGGAGGCTTTCACATGAATAACCAAGGCCCTGCTAAAAACTGAAGATACTGTGAAGGACAAGATCAAATGGATCTTGGGGAATAAAAACAGCCTCTGCCACAGCATTTATGGTAATTTCTAAAGATAAGGATATGGCTAATTGCAATAAGGATTATTCATGTTTCTTCTTTATTAAGTTAAAGGAAATTCCTTTTAGCCTTTGGCTTGCTTATTCCAGGGTAAAAATTAAACCTAGGTCAAATGTAATTTTGAATGAAGGCCTTTGAAACATGCACAATCAATCTGTGCCAACACTGGATCCCTTTAGCAAGGCTGAATTCCATAAGGAAGCATGTAATTTGCCTCAGGAGCAGAGAGTAGCCTCACCCAAGGCCACACCTTCTCTTCCCAGGAGCCCCACCTCCAAGGACTTAGCCATATGGGGGCATAAAGGGCTTTTTTCCTCTCCCACCTGCAGAGGGGCCCAGGGTGGGCCAAGGCCCACATGGCAGCTGAGTGTCCGCTCTGCCAACCTGTCTCCCCGTCCCTTATCATCCACACCTGTGGATCCAAGAGCACTTCTTGATGCCTGCTGCACACTGATCTCCACCTCAGAGGCTGCTTCCCGGGGGCAGGAACCAGCCAATGACCAGCTGTGGTCTACACTGAATCACTCTCTTCAATCCCTTGTCATGCACTCTTCAACTGTTTTTTTTTTTTTTTTTTTTTTGTCTTTTTTACTGACCGGTAACGGGATCGCAACCCTAGGTGTTGCGCCCGCACTGCGCTCAGCAGCCAGTGAGTGGGAACCGGTCTCCACCTGGGATCCGAACCCTTGGTGGGAGCGCCGCCGTGCTCCCAAGCGGCGCACTCTCCAGTGCGCCACCGGGCCGGCCCCTCAACTGTTTTTATAATATGATGCTCGGGCCCTTCTTGCCAGTGAGACCTCCTCATCCCCACCTCTATGAGGACTAGGAGTATCTCTCTGCATTGTGATGGAGGTTGGCTCTGCTCAGCTGTCTGTCCCATCCTAAGAATCTCTCCAGATACTCCAGGACCCCTCTTTGTGGGAGCAGATGCCCACTGGGTGATTATAATCTTCAGGCAGCATGTGCTATAGCTGGGAGCATGGGAATCACTTGAGTCTGTCTCTGCTCTGCCTGACCCAGGCGGTGTGATGCTGGGTGAGTCAGTTCACTCATTTCTGAGAGGAGGATAACAACCCCTACTTCAAATGGTTATTGAATTAAATAAGTCAATATGGTTTAAACTGCCAGCTTTTCAACACCCTTCCTGCCTACTTCTTGCATGCCTCAGGCTAAGCTAGAATTTGCTTGCCCAAATGGTCAAGAAAATGGCTTTGGCTTTTTATTGAACCTTGTAAAAGGAATATTTAAAACAGCTAACTGCATTGTGGCCTCTTATTTATCTTGTGACAGCCAGCCTTTAGCGTCTGCTTATGGCTACTCTGCCCGAAATTTGTATCTGTTATAGTTTAGTCTTTGACCTAGCACAGTGGCTCCAACTGCTGCCCAGTGTTGGATCATTCTTCACCTTTCTGTCCAGTCTTGGAAATTCTGCTCAGCTTGGAAAAGCTCATTCTCAGGAACATTAGCCTAATCACTGATGTAAATAACTGTTAACTGATAACCTAGGAATAGCAACCATGCATTAGAGCAGTGGTACTGGAAGTAGGGCCCCTCAACCAGGAGCATCAGTATCAGCTGAGAACGTGTCATAAATCATCTAATGTTCTTGGATCCCAACCCAGACTTAACTGAATCAGAGACTCTGGGAGCAGGACCCAATGATCTGCGTTTCAACCAGCCCTCCAGAGGAATCTTATAAAGTTTGAGAGACACTGCTTTAGAGAGAGCCAAAGGATATAGACAGGGAGCCCAAAGAATGTAAACAGAAGAACTTTGTTTTTTTTCCTTTTTGTCTTTTTTTCATGTCCGGCAACGGATTGCAACCCTCAGTGTTGCGCCCGTACCGGACCAGACCGGCAACGGGATCGCAACCCTCGGTGTTTTGCCCGCACCTCGCTCAGCCAGTGAGCGGGAACCGGTCTGTATGTGGGATCCGAACCCTCGGCGGGAGTGCCGCCGCGCTCCCAAGCGGCGCACTGTAGCAGTGCGCCTCCGGGCCGGCCCTAAACAGAAGAACTTTGATGAAAATCTTGCACTAGTCTCTCT
>NW_007731008.1:60993-137308 GCF_000696425.1 Galeopterus variegatus | reverse complement strand
CTCTCTCTCTCTCTCTCTCTCTCTCTCTCTCTCTCTCTCTCTCTCTCTCTCTCTCTCTCTCTCCCCCATCCCCCTCCTTGCAAGTGGGTGTTTTGGGGCTTACCTTAACACAGTTTTGGTCCTATGCCTTTGAAAAAAATACACTCATTTATGAAAATTTTAGAGTATATAAATACTAAATACTAGGCTTGGCAAATCTTTTCCCACCTGTCTTCACCACTCCAACAGGAAAAAAAAAAAAAAATGGTTGTTAATCTTCTCTGCCACATGACCTGGAAAGCACTCCAGCTGCTGAAGGTGGATCTGACCACACTGCAGGCAATAAAGGGCTCGCTAACCTGACTTTATTTGCTTTCTGCTCAAGATAAACATTTATCCCTGGGTGCATTGATTAACACCATATCACTTCCCCCCTTACACTTTCACAAAGGGAGCAGAATCTCTCTGGGAATGCAAACCTTTTTGGGGCTCAAAAGACCCTGAGTGCTACTGTGGCTGTGAGCTACAAAAACGTATGGGACCCCTTCTCCCCCAGCAGCCAAGGAGAAGCCAGCCAGCATACTCCAGAGGCATTCTGAGTATTAGGGGATGCTTATCCTCAAGGTGCCAAGCAAGGAGCAAAATGGTCATTACAGAGCAAGACTTGGAATCTGTGGTAGATGCATAAGGGCACTAGAATGTGGCATTGTCCAAGTGTAGAATCACTACTAAAAATATCTACATTAACAGCCTGGATAATGGGCTGCAAATAAACCTTCCATTTCTTGAAGTTTTTAAAATTTCTTTGTTTCTGTTTTTAACCAGTGATAGGATGGCAGAGATAGAATGAAACCGACAATATTGTCTTGGTTTGCAATACACAAAAGACATGTTAAAGAGTGACTATGAGAAGTTGCCTCCGTTCTTATCCAGAAGTGTGTTGGGTTTAAATTAGAAAGAAATGAGAAAATATGTATTGATTCCCCTCCAATTATTTTTCTGATCTTTTGTTTTTGTTGATAATCATTCGTGTAGTTAATAATCTTGCTTCTGAGTCTGTACAACTGGTGATGTAAATTATCTCTATTTTAAAATTATGATTATGCATCCTAAGAAATATATTTGTATTAGTTGAAAACATAGTTTAAAGTGGTTAGTTCACGGTTAATTACATACCGTTAAGTATTGTTTTCAAAACTAATTATTGTGACATAAAATTGAAGTCTCGTACTTTTGCAATCTGTTTTGGTTCTGGAGAGAGCCTTGGTTATCTGTTTGCCCTTTACAGGAACTAATGTGGAAGAAAGACATTGAGGTTGCACCTTGAGTCCCCAGAGAATGAGTAGGTGACATTAGGGACACTGGCTGCAGTTGTTTCTTAACATTTTATTGCAAATATTTTCTGACTTAAAAACTTAAAAGTCACCCTTTTATAAAACTTAGCAAAGCTTTTTTAAACCTTTTATTTAGAGATAGCTGTAGATTCGTATGCAGTGGTAAGACATAAACAAGAGATTCCATGTACACTTTTACCAATTTCCCCCAACGGTAGCATCTTATAAAATTATTGTACAATATCACGATGAGAATATTGACATTGACAGAGTCAAGACATCAAATGTTTCCATCAAAACAAGCATCTGTCATGCTGTTCTTTTATAGCAAACCCATTTCTTTCCCACCCTACCCTTTCCTTAACCCCTGGCAACCACTAATCCGTTCTCCATTTTTATAATTTTCTTATTTCAAGAATGTTACATAAATGAAACCTCACAGTATGCAATCTTTGGAAATCAAATTTTTCCCTTCAGCATAATTCTCCAGAATTCACCCAGATTATTGCACGTATCAATATTGTTTCTTTTTATTTCTGAGTAGTATTCCATGGTATAGATGTACCACATTCTGTATTACAGTTTGCTCTTTGAAGGACATCTGTGTTGTTTCCGTTTTGGGCTGTTATGAATAAAACTGCCATAAACATATATGCACAGATTTTTATATGAACATAAGTCTTCGTTTCTTTGGAATAAATGGCCAGGAATGCAATTATTGGGCTGTATAGTAGTAACATGCTTACTTTTAAAGAAATTGCTGAATTGTTTTCCAAAGTGCTATAGCATTTTTCCTTCCCACCAGAAATCTAATGGTGATTTAATTTCTCTGTGTCCTCACCAGCATTTGTTATTGTTATTATTCACTGAGGTTTTAATTTGCATTCCTCTAATGGTTGATGATTTTCCTAATTTCTAGTGATCTTTTCGTTGGTTTATTTGCAATCTGTATATCCTCTTTCATGAAATGTCTCTTCATGAACATTTTCTAATGAGGTTTTTTGTTTGTTTTTGTTGGTTTGTTTTTTTATTGTGAAGTTTTGACAGTTCTTTATATATTTTGGATACTACTCCTCTTTAGAGAAGTGGTTTGCAATTATTTTCTACTGGTCTGTAGCTTGTCTTTTTATCCTCTTAACAGGGTCTTTCACAAATTGAAAGTTTTTAATTTTGATAAAGTCCAATTTATAACTTTTTTCTTTTATAATCATGCTTTTGGTGTCAAGTCTAAGAAGTCTTTGCCTAGTTCCAAATGCCTAGAATTTTGTCTCATATTTTCTTCTAAAAGTTTTATAGTTTACATTTTGTATTAAACCCATAATCTATTTTGACTTAATTTTGTCTACGGTTTGAGATATAGGACAAGGTTCATTTTTTGCTTATGAATGTCCAGTTACTTCAGCACCATTTATTGAAAATGTCCTATTGTCTTCCATTGAGTGACCTATGCAATGGTGTCAAAGATTTTGGGGGTATATTTGTGTGAGTTTATTTCCAGGTTCTCTATTCTGTTCCATTGATCTATGTGTCTATTGTTTTGCCAGTTCCACAGTCTTGATTACTGGAGCCACTTAATGTCTTGTATTCCAGTAAACTGACTTCTCTCACTTTAATTTTCTTTCTCAAAGTTGTTTGAGCTATTTTAATCCCTTTGCCTTTCCATATAAATTTCAGAATAATCTTGATTATATCTACAAAAATTCTTGCTGGAATTTCAATAGAAATTTCATTAAAACTGTATGTAAATTTGGGGAGAAATGACGTCTTTACTCTGTTCAGTTTTCTAATCTGTGAACACTGTATGTGTTCTCTGTTTAACTCTTCATTGGTTTCTTTTACCAGCATTGTGCAGTTGGCAGCATAAGGTCCTACACATGTTCTGTTAGATTTATACCTAAGCACTTCTCTTTTTTTGACCATTTGTAAATGATATCATATTTTAATTTTGTTGGCCACATGTTTATTGCTAGTATAGACAAATACAATTAATTTTTTTTTTTTCCTTTTTGTCTTTTTTCGTGTCCGGCAACAGATCGCAACCCTCAGTGTCGCGCCCGTACCAGACCGGGACTGGCAACGGGATCGCAACCCTCAGTATTGCACCCACACCTCGCTCAGCCAGTGAGTGGGAACTGGTCTGTATGTGGGATCCGAACCCTCGGCGGGAGCGCCACCGCGCTCCCAAGCGGCGCACAGTAGCAGTGCGCCACCGGGCTGGCCCAAATACAATTAATTTTTGTGTTTATCTTGTATCTTACATTGCTGAACACACTTATTAATTCTAAAAGATTTTGTGTAGATTTCCTGGGATTTTCTATATAATCATGTCACCTGCAGATATGGACAGTTTTATTTCTTCTTTTCTGATCTGAATGCCTTTTATTTACTTTTCTTGGCTTATTCCAATGGCTAGAAGTTCCAGCACTATGTTGAATGAGTGGTAAAAGTGGACACCCTTATCTTATTCCTAATCTTAGGAAAAAGTATTCAGTCTTTCACCATTAAGTGCAATGTTAAGTATAGATTTTTGTGAATGGTCTTTATCAACTTGAGGATGTTCTCTTTTATTCCTGTTTTTCTGAGATGTTTTATCATGAATGGGTGTTGAATTTTAAGTGTTTTTTCTGTGTAGATTCATACGATCTTGTGTTTTGGCCTGTTAATATGGTAACTTACATTGATTGGTTTTCAATATTGTTCCAACCTTGCATTTCAGGAATAAATCTCATTTGGTAATGGTGTATGATTCTTTTTATATATTACTGCATTCTATATGCTAATATTTTATTAAGTTTTTTTGTCTGTATTCATGAGGGATATTAGCCTGTAATTTTCTTGTTAAACTTTGTCTGGTTTCAGTATCAGGGTAATACTATTTGTATAAAATGAATCGGGAAGTGTCTTCTGGAACAAAGTGTGAAGAAATGTTAATTCTACTTTATACATTTGGTAGCATTCTCTAGCAAAATCCTCTGGGACATGAGATTTCTCTTTTGGGACATTATTAAATTAAAAATTCAATTTTCTTTTTAGGTATAAAATTATCTGTTTCATATTGGGTAAATTGTGGTAGTTCATGTTTTTTAAGAAATCTGTCCATTTAAGTTGTCAAACTATATGTGTAGAGTTATATGTAATATTCCTTTTTAGCCTTTGTTGTCTGCATGATCTGTAGTGATATCTGTTTCTTTTCTGATATTGGTAATTTGTGTCTTTTTTTTCTCTGTCAGTCTTGATAGATGTTTGTCAGTTTTGTTGACTTTTTTCAAAAAACCAACTTTGTTTCACTGACTCTTTCTATTGCTCCCTGCTTTTACTTTCCCTGATTTCTGATCCTGTCTTTATTAGTTTCTTCCTTCTGCTTGCTTTGAACTTATCCACTCTTCTTTTTCTAGGTTCATGCAGTAGGAGCTTATGTTATTGATTATATTATTGATTTGAGACTTTAATTATTTTCTGATGTAAGCATTTAGTGCTATAAATGTCCCTCTCAGCACTGCTTTGGCTATGTACCACCAATGCTGACATGTTGTATTTTCATTTTTACTCAGTTTAATTTTTTTTTTTTAAGTTGGGATTTCCTCCTTGACCTATATATTATTTGGGAGTGTGTTGGTTAGTTTCCAAGTATTTGGAGGCATTTCTGTTATCTTTGTGTTATTGATTTCTAATTTTATTCTATTGTGGTCAGAGAACACACTGTGTATGATTTCAATTCTTATGAATTTTTTGAGATTTGTTTTATGGCCCAGGATATGGTCATAATTTTCCTATGTTCCATGTACACTTGAAAAGAACAAGTATTCTGCTATTGTTGGGTAGAGTAATCTATAAATGTCGATGAGATCCTGTTGGTTGATGATGCTGTTCAGTTCTCTCCTCCTCTTTTTTTCTTGGTCAGTCTGGCTAAAGGTTTCTCGATGTGTTGACCTTTTCTTAGAATTAACTTTATTTTTTTTTGTCTTTTTCGTGACTGGTAAGGGGATCGCAACCCTTGGCTTGGTGTTGCCTGCACCACGCTCAGCCAGTGAGTGCACTGGCCATTCCTATATGGGATCAGAACCCGCAGCGGAAGCATCGCTGCGCTGCCAGCTCTGCACTCTCCCGAGTACGCCACGGGGTCAGCCTGAATTAACTTTTGGTTTTGTTACACAACATAAAGATGGGGTGGGGGAGCCACTGGAATAAACCAGAAGCTGAGTTTTCCATTCAGCCACATAAGAATGTTCCTATATGCTAGTTTCACAAGCATGCTCCTCTTTTTTTTTTTTCATTTTTGTTTTGAAATAAATGGGTAAATAAATATGGGGTTTTCATGAAACTATGATTGTTGTGTTCAAAGTAATTCAAGCACTAGTGACACCATCTGTCTATAATCATTTGCAAGGAAAAACTAATTATTAAGGTCTGGCCGGTTAACTCAGTTGGTTAGAGCATGGTTGCTGGTAACACCAAGGTCCCAGGTTCAATCCCTGTACTGGCCACCTACCAAAAAAGAAAAACACAACAATTATTTGTCAGTCAAAAAAAACCCAAAACAAATGCATACCAAGTATCCACTAAATTGCTTAATGACATGGAAATCCACAGTGGGTGCTTGTACCCAGAGGTAATCAAGTCTCTCCAGCAGCTGGGACCTGTAACCATACTATCTTCATCTCACAAAAATCAAAAGTTTAGCAACTATGGGGTAGCATGTAGAAGAAACACTACCAAAATCCCCAAACAAACAGCACCAACAGATTACAGTAGACTTGTCAGGTCACTCAGGGGCTGAGGCTGCTCAAGCTTATTCTGTGGTCAGCATCAATTGGAGGAGATGAGCAACACCTCACTCACCACAACTGTGTTTGAACTGATGCTATTCACTAACTGAACTGCATTCGAGTAGAGAGACCTTGCAGGGCTTTGATTTTTTTTTTTTTTCTGAAACTAGGAATCCAGCAGAATGCTATATTTAAATGTCAAACATTGGTAATCATTTTAGCCGCACTGTTAGTTTGGATAAAATGTCTCTCCTATTGTAGCTAATTGCTTGAATATCTGCAGACTGATATACTCTTTGTAGACATTAATGCTGTCCTCTTTATAACTTTATTTCATTTTCTGTTCATTTCTGGTGTTGACTCAAAGGGCCTTTATCACCTTATGTTGATAATCTACACTTTATGGCTGCTGGAGTGATTGTGAGCAGTTGAAGCTGCATGCAATAATACACACATATAAATATTTGAACAGGAAAAAGAAAGTCTGATGTAGGCCAAGGAAGAAATGCATTTAAACAAATAATGCCACTAGAGGGACCTTGACTCTGAACCATGGATAGGCAAGGTCAGGCTCAGAAGGGCACCCTATCCTGGCATCCCTTGTATGGGTGGGTGCAAGTGCCATGGCCAGTTTTACAGAGCGGGTCATGCCAGGACCCAGGGTGCTGAGCTGGCGTCCACTCTGGCAGGCTTATGACATCACTGCTGTGGCTTGCAGATTTGGTGGGGATCACTAAAATAACTCCCTTTAAGAATAAATTTGCTCTTGCGGGGAGTTAAAGACCTGAGCAGTTTTAATTAGTTTACCCAGCCTTTGCGTTTGGTCACCAAATGTTATTGCAGAGTTCAAAGAACATGATGTTGGGTGTCTCACTTTCCCATTTTTGCATGGGGGCTTTTCCGCCCTTTTTAGCACCTCCTGTGAATAGTAGAAAACGAGTGCAAAATGACATTCGACTTAGAAAGTAAGAGCACCAGGAAGCAAAACTGGAGGCAAACAGAGCGACTAATTTCAGCAGGCATAGCTGCTGCTGTCCACGGTTGTCCCTGACAGCACGGCAGACTCGGAACCACCTGTGTTTGCTCACTAGCTTTCCCCAATCTGCGAGAAAATGGCCCAGGCCGGTCACATGGCAGCCAGATAGGCCAGGCACCATGGGAATACAAAAGCCAGAGCTTTTAGCAGAGTTAATCATTAATGCGCCTTTTCTTTGTCCCATTCAGGAGTGCTGACAGAGCTTTGATAGCCTGTATTTGCCATGGGCCGGCTGCAGTCTCAGCCAGGTACTAATAAGCCCATTGGCTCCAGCTTCCCCGCAGCGCCCACAGCACCCACCTGGCCCCATACACTGCCCTTTCACCTGAGTCCTGCCTACCCCTGCACCCGCCCCGCCCAGAGAGCGCCCCCTCCCCTTTGGGACTTCTTCTGATTGAACTCCCACCCGCCTGGAATCCTGCATGTTTCTGTGTGTCATCTGCCTGAGTCCAGCAAAGCAAGGCTAGAAAATGCATCATTATGAAAACCCATAATCCCCTCTTCCCCTATGTTATCTTTCCCCCAACCAGGGGGAAAAAAACCCAAAAAACCAAAAACAAAAACTAAACTGAGTATTATTTTTTTTTGTTGTTTTTATGTGTACCAAAGATGGATCACAGCAATGGGGTGTTTTCTTCCCAAAACTTAGCTCAGAGATTCACTCACAGATATATTCTGATATTTTCATCTCAGCAACTAAAATGCAGGTATCCCGGATAGCTTTTTTCTTTTTTCTTAATGGAAAACTCCACCTTCACAGCCTTAACAGGCTCATGTGTCAGCATGACTGGGGTGTGGGTAATTGGGAACCACATGAAAACCCTCCTGCTACCAGTTCTATTACTTGACTCTGGGAAATTGCCACCCTCCCAAGAACAAGATACTAAACCCTCTGGCTTTATGCTTTTGAAATTGTTCTTTGGATTTGGGCTACCATCTTACTACCAACCTCCTCAAAAACATAACTGGCTGTCAAGATATAAACCACAAACGTCTCACTGTCCTTTAAGAGTAGTTGAAAACAAGTGAATAGAGTACATCTCTGAAACCCAGCTTATAAAGGGACAGAGACTCTAAAGTTTGGGACTACTAAGGAGCAGAGCTTTTTTTCTAGGAACTGGGCACAGGAAAATATCACTGATGACTACTGATCACGTCAGAAGGAACTGTCAGTAAAGATATTACACCCAGCATCATACTATCTTGTGTTCCTATTTCTCCCTTTGCCACAGCCAAGATACTGCTAATGATTTTATCTAATTGATCTTTACAGCATGTAGGGCATACTAGATGATGACAAATTTTATTGCCACCTTTTTCTTTTTTTTAACACATGAGGAAGTGAAAGTTGATTGGCTTGCTTTGTCATCTTGGAACTTAAAACAACAGACAGATGATTAGAATCCCAGAAGCATTAGGTTAGACCAACATTGTAGGAGAGAATCACTGCTTGCCATTGCATGAGGCTTCTTGCACCTGGCATCCTGGTTTCATTCCTAAAGAAATTGTGCATCCTCTCTCAAGTTTATTGGGCACCTACTAGGTACTACAGAGCACTTGCCTCTAGAGGGAATAAAGATAGAGACAGTATGGTTCCTGCCATCGAGAAGGACTTCAAAAGATAAAACATGTACCACAAAAAATTATAGCACAAGAAGAAAATGTGTACACACTTAACTGTTGCATGAAGAAATGCCCTAAGTTCTTACGTCCTGGCAGAGCTTTGCCCCAGATCTGAAAACTCTCTGGAAGAAGGAAAAGCTGATAATTTCAGATGGCCTGGATGTTATAATGTGGAAAGCATCCAATTCAAACAATGATATCAGTTTTAACATAATGAGCAGCTCTGTGGTTCATCAGCTTTTACTTTTGAAAATGCTCTTCATACAGGCAGCATGAACAAATTTATAACCTATATATTCTGTTGGATCAAATGGTCATCAACCACAGAGTGATATGGAAGGTTAGAGTTGAGTCTACTAATAAAAAATCCATCTTTGTTCCTCTACCACATGCAGCTGGCATAGAATATGACCTATGGTTTTGAAAGGAGCAAAGCTGTTAGCTAAGCATTCATTCAATTAAATATATTTCAATGGACCCAAAGGAGATAAGAGAAAATTATTTTGTTATTTTGGGGGAAAAATTATCTGAATCATTCATCAGGATACCCAGCAATTAAATGTCTATTTGGGGCAGATAATGCAAGCCAAACTGATGTATTGATAGTGATGTACTGGTGTTAATTTATACTGGCATTCTCCTGTAATTGTTAAAGTGGGTTGAATCAAGAGAGGGACGGGGGTGTATTGTGCTTAGTCTCATTTCCTGGGAGGAAGACAGGTGTCTTAGTTTAGGATATCCTAAATACAGCCCTTAAGTCAAGAATTTGAGTACAAATTTTTTATATGGAAGGTGATCCAAGGAAACATGGTGAGGGAGAGAAGAGAGGGGGAAGAGAGCAAAACCCAAAAGATGCATTAGTGACTGGGTAGCCGCCGCAGAGGACTGCAGCTTAGCCCTGCGGGAACCCAACCTAAGACTATCCCACGAAGGGGTAGAAACTGGGTTATTTGCCCACCAATTTCTGTCCTTCGTGGATTGAGGGGCCCTCGTGGGTGTGTCAAGCTTCCAGTACTTGGACCTCCCCACCCACTGGGGAATGCACTCCTCCGTTCAGAGAACACCCTCTGGAGGAGGAACCATTCCACATGTGGGGGACTGTCTGCAGGTCACCTCTGATGGGCCAAGGGGATATGGGCAAGGTATCTGCAGCATCAGCCCCACAGACATCACTGAAGGGAAGTGGAGGGAAGAGAAAGGAGGCTAGTGCTTGGGGCCCATTGAGGTCAACACAGCTTATAAGCAGAGCCCCTAGTCAGGAGAACCTCTGCACATAAGGAGAAAAAGATGCTGCTTCTTGGATCAATGACAGTTATTTCCGGTGCCTTCTGTTTGCAATATAAGCATACTCTAGCAAGGAGAGACAGACTGCATGAGACCCAAAGACCGCAGATGTCCAATGGGCTTACCTTAAAAGCATAAGAACACCATCATGGGTTCTAGGAGGTTCGCTGCAGAGGGTTTGCATGTGCCCACGTGGTCCACACAGCTCCTCATTGGCACTCACCTTCCCAGTAGCCGGGAGCTTGGCTGGATTGGCTGTGGTCATACTGGAATGAAGAACCAGGAAGTGAAATAGATGTGTTTATTTATTCATGTTTCCAGCACACTTAAAATCCTGATCCCTAAAGCCTCTTTGTGCAAAGTCATTTTTATATGTTCCATTTAACTAATGCAACTCGTACATCAGATCAGTGGATCGCAAAGTGTGGTCCCTGAACTGATGACATCAACATCATCTAGTGAACTGGCCAGCCACCAAAACACAAACAAAAACCATCACCTTGGAACTTATTAGAAATGCAAATCCTCAGGCTCTACCCCAGACCTACTCATTTAGAAACTCTTGCAATGGGGCCCAGGAATCCATGTTTCAACAAGCCCTCCGGGTGATCCTGAAACCTGCTAAAGTTTAAGAACCTAGGTGCTCCAGGGAACCCCACTTTGAAAACCTTTGTCCCTACCTCCTGCCCCAATCATTCTCAGTTTTCTATATATTTTCCTTCCACATTCCTCCATTTTAAATGGTATTTATTTTAAGATACTGTATCAAGTTAATAACAGCTTTTCAGAAGGGGAGAGGGGATTATGCTGATTGTACTGTACACATCTCAAATTAAAAAGAAAAAAAAAAGAAAAAAGAAAATATGTACATCTTGGAAACACAGAAACACAGGCATTCGGGATATCCCCTACCTGACTCTAACAACCCTAAGGCTTTTGGAATGGCGATTCCCTGTTAGTCTGTTTCTCACAGGCTCTTTCTTCCCGTGTCCTCTCTGAACTAACGGTGGAGTGGCATTGAATGAAGTAAATTCGGCTGGGTGCTCAACGCAGTGAGGAGGCAGATGGCATGAAAGGTGAGGGGCTGAGCTCGCCATCCCACCCTCAGGTCCCCCCAAGCGGGTGGGGGAAGACAGGTGTTCTTCTGCTGACCCTGCTCAGTCCTTGTGCCTCTCAGGATGTGAACCTCTTACCCCTGGGTTTCAGAAAGCCGTCTCTACCTGCACAATGGCCCCTAAATGCAAACCCGAAGCTTCTCCTAGTGCTCCAGTTCAGCCGAATAAGCACATATCCATCCTGACTCTGAAAGTGATGCTGGCCCCTTGGACCCACCGAAAGCAGCAATGTTCGTCTCCAGCCTGGCACCTTCCGATGGGATTTCTAAGGATAAATTCTACTGTACAGAGATTGCAGGTGAGTTGTGTGGGAAGTAGACACTGAAATGGAAACTAGCATGATGTTTATTAGGAAGTGGGATGGATCTACACCTGTGAGTGGGAAGGGAAGGAAGCAGACTGGGTAGGAAAAGTCCACAAAAAGGCCTTTGCTGACCCCAAGGGGCATTCTGGGGCTAAGCTGGCCTTGGGGTGCTTCCCGCTTGGGATGGAGGGGGTCAGGCCTTTATACCTCAGTGCTGAGCAGGTACTGGGCTTGAGATGAGCCTGGGAAGGCATGACTTTGGGCCAGGCAGTGCTCTTCAGTGGCTGGGACAAGTCCTTCAGCCCTGACAGGGAGCCCCTAGGATGCCTCACAGTGTCCCGCACCACTGACCATCACAGAAGAGGGACCCTGCAGGATTCTGACCTCCACAGGCTATTGGAAAATCATCTGATTTTCTATTCTTATTGAAAGGAAAATCAGCTAAAAAGTAAGACTTCACTTTCCCCAGTTTTTAAAAAAAGCACAAAGAAATTATGTTGTTCTGCCTTTTGTTTTTACTTTTCCCATGAAAAGGCCTTTTAGGGGCGCTAATCTTTCCCCCAGTAGTGAAACGGGGGATAATTTCTCATTTTCTACCTCACTCTGTACATAGAATAATGTTTCAGACAGAAGACACACATTATGGATAATTTTTGTTTTGAAAGATTCGAGTTTACCTGTGATGGACTTGAGGAGTGTTTGTCAACCATTTAAAGACCCTTATGATTTTTCTAAGTCCATCCATGTTGCTTTGAATGGCAGCATTTCATTCTTTTTTATAGCAGAGTAGTATCCCATTGTGTAGATACATCACATTTTCCATATCCACTCATCTGATGATGGACATTTGGGCTGATTCCAACTCTTAGCTACTGTAAATAGTGCTGCAATGAACATTGGAGAACAAGTATCCCTTCAACATGATGATTTCCATTTACATTAAGTGAATTAAGTCAGGCACAGAAAGAGAAATACCACGTGTTCTCATTTATTTGTGGGAGCTAAAAATAAATAAATAAACAAACGGGGGGGGGGAGAAGACACAATAATCACAATTCCTTGAACTTGTTAAGACAATTGAACAGATATGATGTTGATGTGTGGGAGGGGGAAGGGGAAGGGAGGACTTGGTAAAGAGACACAAAAATCAACTACATTGTGTATTGATAAAATTTTTTTTAAAAATACTATTGTGATAAGCCTAAAACATTAACCCATTCATAACACCACCAGAACAGCCCAGGTGTCTGGAGCTGGGAATGACTTAAACAGATTTATACAGGTAAGAAGGGGTGGGAGATAAAAGGGAGACCTCAGGGTTTTTGGAAAGCTCAATAGGGAAGTGTGAAGGCAACATGATAGTAAAAATACTTATTGAGCTATATTATTTAATACCGCTAATATTTATTAACTCTTATTGGTGCCAAGCACTATTCTGCAAACTGTACATTAAATTCTTAATTCTCACAAAGACTGTAAATAGGTGTGATGTTCATCTTGATTTGTCAGATGAGGAAACTGAGACTCACAGAGACGGGAACAGTGTCTCACAGCCACCATGCGAGATGAGTGGAGGCCTAACTTGGGTGAGTCCCCTTGGCCACTCCTTGAGTCAGCTCAGCGGACATCTCCAAGCGTCAGCGTCTCGTCTGGACAGTGGTGCTCATGATGGCTGCTAAATGCAGATTCTGTGAAGATTCCATAAAATGAAGTGACGGATGAGAACATGTTTTGGAAAATCTATGCTGTAGTTATTTTTCTCATCTGTCCTTGAGAAGAGAGGTTGCTCTTTCACCAGCTAATGCTGTCCTAGGCTTGATCCAGGGAAGGGCCTCTCTACCAAAGGGCATGTTAGATGGAGTGGAGGTACTTGCTTGCGTGAGTAATGATTCTACAGGCAGATGGTGCCGGTAATGGCGTGTGAGAGGGTCTACAAGGAACACCTGCCTGCAAACAGGCATCTCCCTGCCCCCACTTGCTTTTCTTTCTACACGTGTTCCCTCAGCTGCAGGGAGCTCCAATGGTGATGCTTCATAGCCCTGTTCATCTTCAGAGCAAGGTCACAGGTGCCGTGGTTGGGTAATCTGATGGCCACCTCCCCTCTTGATTGCAGCAGCTGCCTTTCCCATGTGGCCTCTTTGTCCTCATTTAAAACATGGGTGGTGTGAGTAGGGACGAGGGACAACAAGGGCTGCATGGGGCACACCTGCTTCAGAGCTTGTTTACAGACCTCCTCATCCCCACCTCTATGAGGACTAGGAGTCCTCTGTATGCTCAGCAGATGTTTCGCCAATGCTGTTTTCATGGGCAAGACTTTTTTCTTTTCTTTTTTTTTCTCTCTGATATATCAAGGACCCCCAAACAGCTGTCTGATGAGCTCCTTCTAAGAACACATTTCCTCTGCAAATAACAGCTTGCATATAGAGCTGCCTCCAAACCTGATAATCTCCCTCCACACCCCATGCCCAGATTCTTGCCTCACTAAAAGTCTCCTCAGGAGAACTCCAGAGGAAATAAAGCTGAAGATGCATTTCTGATAGTGACCAAGTTCTGCAGCCTCCTGCAATGCAGCAACGACCCTCAAGAAGCCCTGGCTAATCGAGCCTCCAGGGCCTCTGTCTTTGCTTCCACATAGTGATCCTAGCACCTGCAAGGCTCATCCTTGCCACTGAAGGAAACTGAGAGAAATTCTAGGAGACTCGAGCCATCCTCTGTAGCCTGGGTCACCTCACTTTAACATACTTGTCTTATAACTGCTGTTGTCTTCTACCGACAAAAACTCTTCCTGTCTCTAAAGCTTTGGTGTAAAAGTATTTCTCCTGTGAACAGAGAGGTTAGCAGAGCAGACGGCACAGGACACCCAGACGGGGAATATTTCTGAAAAGGAGGAATGTGGAGAGGGTGAGAAGGCACATAGAGACGACAGTGAGGACTCCACGCCATGCACTCCACAGTTTGACCAACTCTCCCTCCATCTCCCATGTGGGCTGCAGTAGCCTCCTTCACCATGATCCCTTTTCTTCTATTCCCTCTTTGAGGTCCTTGTTGCTTCTGTCTATGATTCTCCATCACACTCTCCCCACTTCAACTTCAGCAGCACGGGAGGCTGGGACCCAGACCCAGCCAGATTTGGCTGTAGGCTCGGGCTTGAGCATTTCCTCAAGACAATGGATTCAGCCCAAGGCAAGCCGCCTTCACTTCTACAGATGCTGTCACTGGCCATTTTGCATGGGGCCCTATGAGAAAAATAGGACAAGATCACAGTAATGTGTTGCCAGCACTGGAAAACCAACTCCAAGCTCATACTCTGTAAACGGGGTTACTATTTTGTTGCTTCATGATACAGCAGACAAAACACAGGAACTGCTATCAGCCCTCTCCCTGGTGCAGGACTGGACTTTGAATCAAGATACATGGGTTGGAGTTCCAGCTTTGCTGGTGGCCAGCTGTGTGTCCTGGGAAACTGGCTGATCTTTCTCTTTAACTACCTCAGAAACAATAGGCATGATCATAATGGTCACCCCTAAGGCCACCTAGGCGATGTGGTCAATCTTCACGACAAGTCAGGAGGTAGGTGCCTATGGTTCAGATGTGGAGACCAAGAGCACAAAGTGGGGAATAGAGAAATGGGATGTTGAGGGACTGGCTGTTCCAAGGGAATCCTCTATAGCCACAGCCCCAGAAGAGCTCTGATTTGTCTCACAAAAGAAACCACATGTGGTCAGCTCTAGGCACTTGTCTTCAGGCTGCCACCTTTATCAGTGGCCCTCAACGTGCTCCAGCCACTGGAGGTGACCTGAGACACACGCTCGTGGCCTTGCCTTGTGCTGCCCCTCACACCCAGCCCTCTCCTGCTTCCATCCTGCTCTGCAGCACACCCAGCTGGTAACTTGCACCATGTTCTCAGCAAGGGCCCTGTCCTCACTCCAGCTCCACGGTTTGGAGTAAGCAGTTCCCCCAGTTCAACACATCTGTGTGGTCTGTGCTGTGTCAACTTGGTTAACCTGGGAGTTATATTTTCCAGAATTCCCACCCCTGTATGATTCTGGGTTAGAGTTGGCCAAAAGAGAAATTTGCACAGGGTTTTTGGGCTTCAGAGGCAAAGCAGCGACCATTGCTCTCTGAAGGTTGCTGAGGGGGTCAAACATGCAGATGGACAGATGCAGAAGTGCCTGGTCGGGCTCAGCTGGTCCTCGTTCCCTTCTGCTTCATGTCCAGCTCATCCTCTGGTGTCTCAGACTAGCTGACCTAGCACCGAATACATGGCTGTAGACACCCGTAGTGGTAGCCACACGAGGAAGCAGCTTCCCGTAGATCTTTCCCCAAACTCCGTCACGATCTTTCTTCCGCAGCAGGTTGTGCTTGTCTTCTGAGATTGACTGGCTGGTGATTCTTCCTGATCTTTCAACTCCCCCGTCCAAATCTTCACTCCCCCAGCTACTCTCCCAAGTGTAAAAGGTCCATAAATCCCTTCTCCTATAGCACTCACTGTAGCCTGCTTCCTGTCCAATGCAACATCACTGGGGTGCTCACCCCTCAGGCTTCCCAGGACCATAAGATGGGAAAGAGTAAACATCACCATGGGAGACCGTGGGTACAGAAGGTACTTTTATTCTGCTACATTATTTTCATAATAAAAAGCTTCATTTTGAGTTGTCACTAAATTTTTTGAAATGCAGGGATTCCTTTGCGACGCTGGCACAGAGATATTCCATTCCCTAGTCCTTTACTTTCTGAAACCTTTGGGATAATCACCTATGACAAAGCAGAACTGATGGCTAAATCCTAAATCCATAACTCTCAGTGGGGGCTAATGATTTTCGACAACCATGGGGATCTCCATAAATGTCCAGTGACATTGCAAAATTCTAAAACAATGAAGATTATAAATTCACTCTAAACATAAGGGGTTGGGAAGAGAGACGGACCATGGGAAATGAAGAAAGGGGAACCTCAAAATCAAATCACAAGAACACCCCCTCCACCCCTACCCTGGCACATGAGGTGAGGAGGTGGTCAGTGGGAAGAGAGGTAGGCCATCCTCTTGAAGCAGGGCCATAGTGACACCCAGGGTGTGGGTGGCAGCGTGCCCAGCCTCTGGTGGCTATAAAGAGATTGCGTCAGAGGACAGATGGGCTCCAACCCTCCTTGTGAAGGGGACGATCCCTGGTGCACCAGGAAGGGCCGTGCTGAGGGGCCTTGGGCAGCAGCGATCAGCAAACAGGAAGGAAGGACAACGTCTCCTACCAGTGGCCGAGATCAGGCTTTTACAGGGGCAGGCTGAGCAACAGTTTAAAAAAAGCTTGCCCCAGAAGAACAAAGAAGTCATTCTTTCCCTCTGTTGTAGGGTGGGGTGGGGGTGGGGGAGGCGAGGAACAGTCTATCCTATTCAGGAGACTAAGGCAGCCGTTGAAATCCCCGCTGAATTTAACAACAGTGTTGGTCATGTACCTGCTTGGGGTGACACACATACTCAACTACCTGAAAGCAGGCCCCGTGTGGCTCGTGGGAAAGACCCAGAAGTTCCCCTCGTAGCACAGCGTGGGTGATGCTGAGACCAGAGAGACCCCAGTTCTGCTGGTGTTAGGACATAAGCAAGGCTCTGAGCAAAGAGGAGGTGTGGATGGGAGCCCCAGGCCGACACCAGCAGGGGCAGAGGAAGTGAAGAAGGAACCTGGCACGTTCAGGGGAACAGAAGTGTCTGGCTCGCCTCACCTATCCAGGAGAGCGAGAGGGATGAGACGAATTTAAGTGGCAGGAGCCCAGTGGATAGGAGCTGACAGGTCTTGCTAAGGAGATCATACTTGATCCCCAGAACTGGCTCCATCCAGGGACTATTCTCATCGCTTACAGAGTCAGGTTTGTTTTACAGGCCAGTTTTCTCTGAAGCAGTACGACCGTGATTTCGTCCCCAAGTTTTAAGGCACTAAATTGTACCCAAAAAACACAAGGCTCTTTGGGATTTGCTTGGGAAGCAGAGACTCAGTCAGGCACATTTATTCAGTGTCTCTCTCTCTGCAGGGCGTGGCTGAGCAGAGGCGCTGGGGAGGGGAGGTTCCAGATTCAAAGCAACATATGTGGGCATGAATCGGAGTCCTAGGGTGAGCTAGAGACTGTCTGAGAATTCAGCTTTGGTGAAAAGGCAGGAAATTTCATGTACTCATGACTATAAAGCCACACTGCAAAATCTACAGGGACTCAGGCCTTAGACCTGCACCATCACATGAGCCATGTGTCAAGTGCCCAGTGGCCACACATGGTTAATAGCTATCGTACTGGACAGCGCTGCCCTAGGCATTGACTTTTTATGTCATTCTAAGCACTGTTAAACAAATAAGTGTTTGGAAACCCCTTCCCGCACCCAACATTGTCTGCTGTTTTTCAGTAAACAGAAATTTAGAAATAGGAAATCCTGGAAAAGTTCTGATATTAGGAGAGCTCTTTTAATTGACTAATTTTATCCCCAGGTTCCCCCAGTCTCTTCTTCCCTGGTTCATACATGAGTGTCAATGATTCACCTGTGTGTGTGAGCACATGCACAATAAAGCAGCCTTCTATGTCATGCTGCCTCAGCAAAACTAAGCCATCTCCACTAAACAAGCTAAATGCTCTCCTAATCACCATTGAGCAGACCTAGTCTAAACCCTCCAGTGGGAAGGCTGGACATGACATGACGCAATACCGAGTCTGCTGATAATACCTCCAGGGCCTCTGCAGACATTGTTCCTTCTGAATACAGTAGAGTTACTACTTGTGAAATCTGAAGTAGGTACATAAAACACAGTGTGGTTAAAAGGAACCCAAAGAATCTCTGAGATTACCCCGAAAGATGATGCTACATTGTGTCTTGGTTTGTGCAACCCTTCTGGTTTCTTCTGCTGCATCTGAAAGATGGCTGCTTCTTCACACAAGCAGCTGGTGAAGTATTTGGCTGGAGTTCCAGTTTTCATTTGTCTAAAAAACAAGTATTCTAACAGTTGGTGCAACGAGATGTTCACAGTAAGAGAAACTTGTGGGGCTGTGAACCCAACAAGCAGCAGAGCCTGCAGGCTGCCCCTCCCCCTGTGGAGGGGTGGTCCATGCAGGCAGGATGGGCCCCTCTCTGTATCTGCAGAGAAGGATTTGTGGACATTGAAGTGCACGTATGATGTGGCACCACAGGATGCTGTGCCAGCACTCTTGTGTAAATGCAGTCACCCCCACAGCACACATGCCTGGTGACACCCATGCACACACACCCCTGCTTCCCAGAGCCAAACTCCCGACCGGCCACTGCTGCCTGAGCCCCGGGCAGGATATCCAGGGTCCAGATTGCTCTGCTGTGCATGTGGGCAATGTTTGAACTGCTCAATGATGGCTTTTTGTCCCTTGCCCGCCCCTTGCCAGGTGGAGAATATCTGTCTGACAAAGCAGGCAGTGCTGCTGACAGTCTCAGAATGACATGGTGCCCTTTGTTCCAGGTAACTGAAAATAACAATGTCATTACGTAGGCATTGATAGGAAGTAAGGCGAGTATCAACAGCACTGAGCCAGGTGCTCTGGAGGCAGGCACACCTTTCTGGGCATTCTGGGGTGAGAATGCCCAGCAATGCTATTTGATTCGAGGTTCCCTTTTCCTGATAACATGAGGAAAAGGGAGAGGCCAGGGGAAGATGATGGAGAATGGAGTCATTTCTACACTGATTTGTTGCAGACCGGGGAATCTCATCACAAATGGATTTACACGGCTACCTTATATGAACCTGAAGAAGGCAGAATTAAATTTTTTTTAAAAAAGCAGTTCATTGTCTTAACTATTCATAGTCAATATGACAATAAAGTATTAATATCAAATAAAATAGTTTCATATTTCCATCCAGATGTTTAACTAGCTATTGAAGACACCTCGGGGTGTGTGTGGGGGGGTAATAATTCTTTGTTGATCGTGCTTTCCTAGCATGGGTTTTCCTAGCATGGGGCCAGAAAACATTTGCTTGGAATATTTTTATATTTTTATTTTTATAGTCTAGAAACTATTATGAAACTGGAATTACAAATAGTATGCACGGTTCACTAAGCTGGAACATGTGCTGACCCCATCAGGTGGACATTCGGGCACCAGCCTCAGAATAGAACTTCACTGCCCTTCCCTGGTGACTGAGGAAGACGTCAAGGTTGCCGATCATTCTTAAAAAGGTATCTCTTGCAAGTGCTCAACTCCGAAATTAAAATTTTATCCAGCCTGTGCAATCATGAAAATTCTTTTTAAAAATTGTATGCTGGGGCTGGCCCGGTGGCGCACTGCTGTAGTGCGCCGCTTGGGAAGCGCAGCTGCGCTCCCGCCGAGGGTTCGGATCCCACATACAGACCGGTTCCCGCTCACTGGCTGAGCGAGGTGCGGGAGCAACACCGAGGGTTGCGATCCCGTGGCCGGTCCCGGTCCGGTACGGGGGCAACACTGAGGGTTGCGATCCGTTGCCGGACACGGAAAAAGACAAAAAAAAAAAAGAAAAAAAAAATTGTATGCTGAAGTTGATATGATTTGCAAGTAGGACTCCCAACCTTACTTTTTATGTAATATGTTTAGATGTTAACCATGTAATTGCAATATTATTTTCTTTGATTTTATGATAAGTAAATATTATAAATTTAAACTGAGAACCAGCATACCAGCTAGTTATTACACAAATAAAATCTCCTTTTCAGGTTTTATAGATTAAGGTCTGTGCATAAGAATTCTTTGAAAATAGGGCCAGTCAGTTATAAAAACAAACAAACAAAAGTTTGGGAACCACTGGAATAGTCCACCTCCCCATTTTACAGATGAAGAAAATAAGGTCCAAAGAGAGGAATCAGTAAGTCACAGACCAGGGTATCAGCAGAGCCCAGACAAGTTGTTGAATCTTTTCTCTCTACGTGTAGTAAGATTTCTATTTTAATCTCCTGCTTCTCTCCCCTCAGGAAGCTCAGAAATGAGTTGGGATTTCAAATGCATTTCTCAAGTTAAAGAATAGCGAGAAGCTCTTTGGTACGGCCAACCACAAAAAAGTAAACTATGAAAAAATATTAAAGGTGAAATGAGATCCCAACTCTTCAAACGGTGTGTGGACAAACTAGCCGAGGCCCAGCTCCCCCACCCCAGATGCCAGGTCCCCACAGCATTCATGAAAGGCCGTGAGCACAGCCACTCCGAGGGCTCAGAGGGAGTAGCTGGGCAGTGGTGTCCAGTGCCAGGGGCCCAGCCCAGCAGGCAGGGCTCCACATTCATGCCCCAGCTTCACTACTGACTCTTGGCCACCTGAGGCCACCCAAGGCCACCCAAACACATTTTGATCAGGATTTAGAAAAGAAAAGCAAAAAAAAAAAAAAAGCAGAATGAGCCATAAGGGAAAAGGCCATTTCCTTTCTGAACAGGAGAGAGTGGTGCCTGGGAGTGACAGAGGGAGGTGAGAGGATGAATTAATACAGCAGGAGTGGCTGTTAAACCTGGGCACGTGAGTGGTTCTGTGCTGTCCTTGCAGAAATCTAGTACCTACTGGCTGCTGACTGCTGCCTCCAGCACGTAAGAGCCAGCGTCTCGAGCTCAGGCTGGCTGAGTAGTACACCCAGCTTGTGGGCTGTTCTGTAACTGAGGGACCTGAAGACCCTTATCCCTGTGAGTGACAGGAGGCTAAAACACCTGAAGATTAACAGGTACCTTTTAGACCTATCTTGCCGAATTTGCACAACCACTGGGGGAGGGAAGCAGAACAGAAACCGCTGCCTGCTTTGCAGTTCAGAGAAGTGATGCAGCTTACCTGGGGTCTTCAGAGAGTTTTCAGATGGACAAGCCCAGCACCCCCTTGCCCTGTGATGTTCTCTCCCCTCCACCTACCGTTTTGGAACAGGAAGCTCCCATTGACAGGGAGCTCTTGCTTATCAACTCACTTAATTTATCCGTAGGCTAGAGGACTTGGAGAACTCTGCTCAAACAAGCAAAGAAGCAAACAGTCAACAGAATAACTCCACATCTGAGAGGCTGGGTTTCCTCCACTCACTCTGACCTCTCTGTGACCACCCAGGGGACTCGGGGTGCCTCTGGCAACCTGCCTCTTTGGCTTTTTCTGCTCCTGTTTACCTGTTTTATCAAGAAGGGGACAGTGTGACCGTGCCTTGCAGGGCATTAATAAAGATAAGAGAGGCCATGGCTATCAAACAGAGTTTTCAAAAACTCTGCCCTGGTTTCCCTGGCTGCAGCGCTGCATGCACAGACACACAGAGCCACCGGTGCAGGAACTATTACTGCCATCCGATTATTGTCATTGTAATGCCTATTCAACCGCCCCTTTGTAAGTTCCTAGAGGGCAGGGACCGTGTCTTGGGCTGCTTTTCATGAATTCATGCCTTTCTGCTTCCATTCACTCATCCTACAAACATTTATTGAGTGCAGCCCTCATTGTGGTCACCACAGTGCTGAGCACACTGAAGACACATTCCCTCCTGTGTCCCCAGCAGCACATGCAGCCCTGGCTGCCGTCCTCACCCATGCTTCTAGGAACAGAGCCCCAAACAGGGCACACACTGCAGTACCTGCCACAGCCAGAATGCCATGAGGCAACAGGGGGCATCTCTTCCTTCATCATTTTCATTTCATCCAGACTTCTACAGCATGTCCATATTTCTTCTAAAACAAAAACAACAATCTAATAAGTTACACTTTTCAAACCTACTATTTTAAGCCTAAAATTCTACTTTTCTCATCCTGGACTGCCCACTGGAATCATCTGGAGAACATCACAATACTGATGTCTTGGTCATACACCCAGTGGGTCTGATTTAATTGACCTGGGCATTGGGGTTTCTAAAAGCCCGCCAGGTGGCTCTAACTTGGGGCCGAGGTTGAGAACCAACATTTGAACCCAAAGCAGGGGACAGAAAGCCCTAGGCTCAGGAGCAGGAATTGCTCCCATATTTGTTTCTCTCTGGACCAGCCCATGTATTTTGGATCCTAAGATCTTGGATCTCCCTCTCCTGACCCCACCTTTTCCACCAGCTCCCCATATGTGAGATCTCACTTGGCTCCGTGTCCTCCTGCCTGCTCTTGGCCTTCTGCCTGTGCGCTCAGAACACACTTCAGTGCTCCAGTCCTGTTTAGTTTTCAGGACCCTGGGCCACCACAGAGCTTTCTGCCTAGAAAAGTGATGTCTGAAGCCTGACCATTTATAGTCTCTGGACTCCAGAACCCCAGTTCCTTTCTGCCTGGAGTTACATTCTCTTTCCTAGTCCCCTCACCATGCGGTACACATATTCCTCTCTCCTGGCCTGCCCTGCCTGGTGGCATTGATGCTGTTTAGGAAGGGGGGCCCTATTAAGGCCTCAGTAATTACAGCCTTGTGGTGGCTTTTAGGAGATGCCAGGAAGACCTGTAGAGGGACCCAAAGATCATTCTTGACAAACATCAGGGGGTGCAAACCCTTGTCCTTGAAGTTCATTCCAAAGGGCATGTGGACAAAGATGGCTCCTGGAAAATAAAAATCAAAACCACAGCAAGATACCACTTCACACCCTCTAGGATGGCCATTTTTTTTTTTTTTTTTTGATGGAATGTAAGTGTTGGCGAGGATGTGGAGAAATTGGAATCGTTGCACCTTCACCTTGCTGGTAGGAAAGTAGAATGGTGCAGCTACTGTGAAGAACATTTTGGTGATTCCTCAAAAAATGTAACATAAAATTACCATATGACCCAGCAATTTCACTCGTAAGTATATACCCCAAATAATTGAAAACAGGGACTCAAACAAATACACGCACGGACATGTTCCTACCAGCATTATTCACAACAGCCAAAAGATGAAAATGACCCAAACATCAGATGAATGGATGCTTTTATGAACACCGCAAAACACACAGTATTGGTACAACATGCATTTAATTACCATTTCACCATTGCACACTGTACACAACTGTTGATAGTCAACTTTGTACCCTGCAAATATGTATTATAAAAAAGTTAGATTCCCTTACAAACAAAAAATGTATACCAAAACTGAAATGAAAGGATAAGATTAAAAACACGAAGGAATTCCTCTTTCCTAGAGCCCCAGTCGTGACCACCTGTCCACTAGAACACTCCCACAATTGTTTCCCTGTGCCTGGAAATTCCAAGAGTTAAAATTTGAAGAGGTTCCCCCAACCCCATCTTTGCTTTACTTCCTGGCTTCAAAGAAAATTTAAATTTAGAGACAAAGTTTGTCATGCTGCTGTTTCTAAGTGACTGTTTTGTTTTCCAAATTTCCCCTGGAAAGAGAACACAGGTAAGGCATTCCCTCAATGAGGTAAATTTGCTTCCAGGCAGAATTGTGTTCAGTATGTGCCTGAGCCAATGGGCACAACAGGCCAGCCAGCAAGGCTGGAGCCTGCACATGGACTCGGACACACTGCAAAGACCTCCAAACCCAGAGCTCCCACCAGCTTTGTACTCTGCATGTCTTGGAGTCTGTTTGCCTCTGGTCGGACCAGTTGCTTTGACAGATAAAGGAACTTGTGTCTGGGGAGTCCCAGCTGGAGATAACATGGCGGGGTGGTGACTACAGTGTCGGGCCTGGTACCCCCTGTCTGCTGGCCGGGGATTTAAAGGGGAGTTGCAAGGGTGGCTTCGACATCTGAGCAGATTCCTGTGGTTACCAGTGTGAAGGTGTGTCTGAGACAGAATGGAATCGACACTGGGACATCTACAAAAAGAAGATGGTGATGTTTTGCTCCTGAGCAGGATGTAGAATCATGAGAGCAGGGCAGGCAGAGCGGGAGAAAAGGAGAAATAAATGCTCAGGTGAGAATTTTATTTTATAAAAAGACAAACAAAACCCAACTTTTTTCAACATAATGAAAATCTTCTCAAACCTCTACTCTAAAATAAAGTTGGGAATTTCACAAGGAAATATGCAGGTTGAACCATATGAAAATGCCAATATTTGACTTTTATATCTATGAAAGCATTAAGTTCAAATGGTTCCACCTAACGCCTCTGCAACATAATCAATAAACTCCTGATAGTGTGGGATTTAGGCAGAAAATATTTTACTGAGGAATAGAAAACATATCTGAGAGAAAAGGAGGAAGAGAGAGGTTTCTAGTTTAAGAACAAGTGACAAAGAAAAAATAAAAATAAAATCAACAATAGCTACAGCATTGGTATGAATATTGAAATTTCTCTTAAAAGAAGACAAAGGAGGGAAAATCCAATGAGCAAGCAAGGCTTTTATACACATGGTGCCATGTAAAGTAAGGCATGGACAGACACCAAATACACATTTCCCTCTCATAAATGTCCCCTGGCAGAAGCCGCTCTGCAGGGCAAACCACAAGAGTTTCTAAATTAGTAGGAATATGATGGGAAGAGGGGACTTCACCTGCTGGCGAGCAGAGAGCAGACATGCTGGATGGGGCCCGGGTTTGAACAAAGGCACCTATTTGGTGGGAGCAGGTATAAGACTGATGGCCTGTTAAACATTGCCAGCATACTTGAGCAGTGCCGTCCGGCGGTCAGAGCCCGGGCAATGGTCACAAGGGCATTGTGCAGCAGCATGTTGGCTAATCTCAGCGCAGCTTAATCTGTTGCTTATCTTTGTTGGTTTTGCAAAGATTAAGGCAGTTTCCCTGCTTCGAATGCTTCACAGCTGCCCTGCAAAGCATTCCTGAAGTTTTGTCTGAATTCCCGCTGCTAAGAGGGGCCCAGCAGAAGTTGGCACATGCAAAGACTTGTTTCACTCATAGCAGAAACTGCTTCTCCTCAACAGATCTGGGCCACTCTTTACTTACTTCTGGGCAGAACACTCTAGAGTGGTGGTTGCCTTCTCAGTGAAACCTCCCCTGCGTGGTTCAGAATGCATCTGTTGGGGATTTGTATTTCCTAGATTTATATTTCCTATTAGGATTGATTCATTCGGAAAAGGGTAAACACCATCGTAAATTCCATCCGGTGAACCATGGGGAGGCGGTGGTTCAAATTAAAGGTGTTTACTTTCGGAAGGGGGCCCTTGGCTTCTTATCTTTATGTACAGAAGAAAATAGAGCTCAACCTGGCCCTGCAGCCAGTGGAAACGCACCTGGCCCAGTCAGCTGCTAGGCTGGGTCTCTGCTGCCCTGGGCTCCAACCTGCTCCTCTCTGTTCTCTGTTGTTTGCAGAGGGTGAGGACATGGTGGGTAATACAGAGGGGCCGCCTCTTGTTTGTACCTATAGGCCCAAAGCAAAGAGGGGGAGGGTGTGTTGGAAAACGTGATGCCTTGAAACGGTATTTCCAACAGTTCAGATATCTTTATCTTCTTTTATAGGCGGTGCACGGCCACACCACCTTATTGAACAAGTGCTATATTTATTTTAGGAAGCCTCCTCTGTCTAAATTAGATCATTTCCAGCTGTAAAATTAAAAAAAAAAAAAAAAAAAACTGTAGCTAGCAAATAAGCCCTAAAATTAGCCTTTTTGACTACGTCTACAGAAGCAAAGAATCCAGGAAAGTTGATCTCTCTCTCTCTCTCTCTCTCTCTCTCTCTCTCTCTCATACAAACACACACACACACCCCTTTAGCTCAGTGTCTCTACTTAGCATCAGACGTTTGTCATGTAGAGTCAAATCAGCAGCCTTTAGTGAGCAGCAAACTGAGAACGTATCCCGAGGAAACCAAAGCTATCTCATTTCTAAAGAGCATCCTATTTAGAAATTGGAGAACGGGAGGAACTAGAGGATAGCGAAGCACTAATCTCTGTGATAGCATATTTTTGGAATTCAATAAAGGAGAAAAGCATAGGCTGAGTAGTTCACCCCCAAATTTAAGAAAACTACACATCTGCTCAAGTGCAAAGAATTGGAACAGTAATAATATCCAGGCCGTGGCAGAGTGTGTGCACACAACACCCCTCTCTTGTTTCATTCTATTTTGTCACTAGGCCTGTGATCTCCTGGGTACACTTGCACAGGCTCCTCCCTGACAGGTGGCACAGACCGTGTGTGTCTGGGATGCGTCCACAGGTGTCTGCTTGGCAGTGGGACACTTTCAGTGATTCTGTGTCAGCTCCTTTCCTTTGGCTCCTCTGGTCCATGATTGCTGTTTTTCCTTGTGCCCCTGTCAGTCCCGTCTCACTGAAAGATAATGTGACTCTTTCCATGAAATGTCCTCATATTGGTGTTCAGAATTTCACAGCCACCATTGTTATCTCACTTTTCAAAGAATCACATTTTAGTGGCAATGTTTGACTGTTTCACTGATTTCTCTTCTTACCTATTTTATATCTTTCCTTCTCTTTGCTTTGGTTTTATTCTATTATTCCTTTTTTTTTTTTTTTTTTTTTTGTCTTTTTCCCTAATATGTTTAGTTATGCCCCATGGTCTTTGGTTTTCAATATGTCTTGCTTATGATTAGTGTATTCAAAATTATGCAAAACTTCAAGTGCTCCTTTAGCTATGGGCCATTGGGTTTACTATCTGATACTTTCATTCCTGTCCAGTTCTGAGTTCTTTGCAATATCTTTTAAAATTTCTTCTTAATCCCAATGACTATATAGTACCTATTATAATTTTTTTATGGGCCCAGAAGATGTTTGAAGCTTTCTTGTTGTTATTGCTATTGATTTCTTACTTTGTTTCATTACAATCAGAGAGCACAATCTGTGTATATTGATGGTTTGGCATTTATTGAAGCTTTCTTCGTTCCATGAGAACTTAAAGTGAATATTACCATTTGGTGGGTATAAGCTCTATGTAGATCTATTAAATCAGTGCTAGAAATATAATGCTAGCTACATATATAATTTTATATTTCCTAGTGGCCATATTAATTAGGCAAAAACACACAGGTAAAATTAATTCTAATAATATATTTTATTTAACACAATATATCAAAAACAGCATAATTTCAACATACAATCAATATAAAGGATTAATGAGACATTTTACACTCTTTTTTATGTATGAGGTATTAGAAATTGGGTGTAAACTTTCATCTCAATATGAATAATAATTCATATCAGATACACTTGATCTGTATTCAGATTTTAATTTACAATTGAAAGAGTATATTCACATACCTTAGTTGTTCCAAACACACTTTAAAAGTTTACCAATATCTGAATCAAGTATTAGTTTTTGAATTTAAATTTAAATTAGTTAAAATTAAATACGATTTTAAAATTCACTTGCATTGGCCACATTTCAAGTGATCAAGAGCTACACGTGGCTATTGGCTACCGGAATGGACAACGCAGTATTGAATTGCACTGATTGTTGTTTCTCGGATATTCAAATTGTTGCTAACTTTTGTCTCCTTGATCAGTGTTGATTTTAAAGATACATTGACATCTCCTGTTATGACTATCATATCTCAGACCTTGTATTCTGAAGCTGTTTCACTCATAGAAGAAATTGACTTGTATATTTTCACACCCTATTTATTTTTTTCTCTTTCTGGGCCTCCTGTTACATGGAGAGTGGCACTGCTATTCCCTGTATTCTTAACTTTCTTTTATATTTCCCATCTCTTCCTCTTCCTGAGGGGGCTGGCTGGTACAGGGATGGAACCCTGGACCTTGGTTTTGTCTGCACCATGCACTAACCATCTGAGCTAACAGGCCAGCCCTTCTGAGCTTCCTAGCCTGAGCGTCTGCTCACTGATCTGCTCACGTGCTGTATGCATCCTGCTTTTCAGGCCATCTATTACACTCTTTATTTCAACGATTAAAGTTTGGTTGTGGCTGTGTGTTTTATTTGTTTTCTGATCTCTTTGAGAGTATTGATTGAGCTTCTTTTCATTCACACCCTGCCTGAACTACTTGTGCTGTGCTGTCTGGTGCAGATGGCTCAGGTGTTGGGTTTGCTCCCACGTCTTATCTTCTTTGTGAGCCCACATGTACTTGGGAACACCAGCTGCCTTGGCCTGTCAGGAGGGGGAACAAAGGCCCAGGCCCAGCACTCTCCTGCCTTCTGGTGGGGGGAGGGAGGGGATGGTGCTAGGGCACGGGGCTTCCATGCTTATGGTCGGCCAGACCTCTCCCAGAGTGACCCATCCCCTGTGCCAGCTCTGGAGAACTCCTGGGGCCCTACTCTTTTTCCACAGCTGCTGCCTTTAAAATTATTCCCACCCAGCCTAGGTGGGAGCTATGGAGGAGGGTGTTCAGGGGCCGGCCAGGGAGTTGCCTTCTGTTGTCACCTCTGCCCTCCAGCAGAAGAGGATGTCTGACCTAGATAGATGCCTTCTTATGCAAAAATAATAAAGGAGCCCCAACTCTGCTAACTCAGGCCCTCTGTAGGCCTGAACGTCAGTGATGTATCCCATAGGCATCATGTTAACAGCCGTGGTTCAATATGACTGAGAGTCAGATTTATGCGTCATTAGCAGGATTTGCATTGGCTGACCTAAAAGGTAACTCATTTAAAGCCCTAGAATTTAGGATGCATTTTCTTAACTTATTTATTACAAAGACAAGCACACAAAACCAATCTTTCACCCAGGACCTCCTCCTAAACTGGGCATTGTTTAGACCTGCCTGTCCAGTCCGGCAGAGCAAGTGGCCACAGAGCAGTTGAAAGGCGACTGGTCCAAATGGAGATGAGATGATGTAATATTAAAAAAGAAAGTAAAATAGCTCATTAATATCTTTATAAGACATGCTGACATAATTTGTAGCAATATTAGGTTAAATAGAATATTATTAAAATTGATTTTACCTGTTTCTTTTCATTTTTTAATATTAATTATATTTCTAGAGTTTGGCTGTATAAATCAGCCTAATAATTCTCAAATATTATTTGTTCAATGAAAAGGCAATTACTTTATCTGGGATTTTAACAAGGGGCCACGTTTCTGAGGCATATCTTTTGCAAACTGTCCTTAGACATCGAAAGTGACACACACGTCAAAGCAGTTGTACCCATTCGCCCATTTATTCCCCTAGTAAACAACGGAGCCCTTGTTGTGTGCTCTCCAGTTCCCAGCAAACGTGAGGTTTATCTTCTTATGAGCAGAAGCAGCCAATAAGCAGTAAAAACATGAAATAAATGAATTTTAGAGTATGCTCTAAGTCATTAAGTGCTATGAAAAAAATAAAGCAGGACAGAAGGCAGATGTGGGCAGGTGGATTGTAAATCTGGTGATTTCATTAGGAAAGTGATATTGGAGCAAGGACATGAACAGGTGAGCGTGCTGAACTTGTCGAAGGACCAGCATTCCAGATGATGGAGGCCAGCGGGGAGACAAGCAAGGGAGAGAGAAGCAGGCAACCCCAGTGGGCTGTGAGGTGGAGCATGTAGGGACTTTTACTTGATATCAGTGAAATGGGATGACACTGGGAAGTGTTGAGGTGGGGTGTGGCTTAAACTACCTTAATTTTAAGAAGATGGCTCTGCCTGTTTTGTTGAAAACAGATGGGCAAGGATGGAAACAAGGGAATGAGCAGGAGGGTCCTGCAGTAATCCAGGAGCAAGTGGCGGGATTGTAGATGCACTTTTGAGATAAAACTAACAGGGTATCTGATGGATTGAACACGTGGGTATAAAGAAAAGAACAGGCCAAGGATAATTCCCAGCTTTTGGCCTAAGGACCTGGAAGGATATAACTATTAAGCACCCACTTTTTGTGCTGGTAATGTTTATGCAGGAAATACAGAAATCCATAGAGTAAGCAGTGAAGGAGTTTGCAGCAAATGGCAATGGAAGACACATGAATGTGAGAATATACCACACCCAATACAATAGGACACATGTGAACAGACAGAGAGAATGGCCCTCTAACTCGGCCGTCAGGGACAGGCAAGTGAGGTCTCAGTTAGATTATATGGGGATGTTACACAATTATCAGACCAAAAAAAGAAGTGAAAAGACATTCTGAGGTCAAGTAATAGCAGGTGCAAAGCCCAGTGTTGACAAACATGGTGAGTTATTTGGGGACTTTCAAGTAGGGAGTGGATGATGGGCTGCCTGGGGGAGGAGGCCCTGCTCCAAGCAGGCACCTGCTCACGAGGATGTATGCAGAACTGGGAGTGTGACTTTCTGCTGCGGGCAGTGGAGAGCTACCAGAAGGTTTGGGACAGGGCAATGCATGGTCAAATCTGTGTTTCTGAAGAATAATCATGTGGCTCAAAGAAAAATAGACTGGAGGAAGGATAAATTAAAGACAGACAGAGAAGTTAAGAGGCTATTAAAATTGCCCAAGGTTTTGTTGAGTGTTGTAACTGGAGAGAATTGGGAGCAAGGAAGGACTGATTAGAGAGATTTTTTGAGGTATAATTCATAGGAATCGGTAACAAATTGTAGGATGGACTTTCCAATATGGCAGAAAGGGTTTCCAGTTTGGGAGCTGTTGGGAGGGTTGTCATTGACTGAGATGGGAAACAAGGAGGGAGAGGAACATGTTTCAAGCATGCTGAGTTTGAGGTATAGCTTAGTTTGTATTCCCCCAGAAGCCACCTCTGGAAAAAGGATTCCTTCGTAAGTATTTATTTGGGAAGTAATCTCATGAAACTGCAGGGAGGTGGAAAAGCAAGGCACAGAAGTGAAGGCTCTAACACAAGATCGTGCAGGTCACTGCTGGGGCCACTACAAGGTGCAAAGGGGACACATCAGAGTTGCTCCTCCTGACCTTCCCCCAGCCTCCCGCCCAGGAGGGGAAACGGCTCTCTGAAAGGGGAGAGCACTGACTTCTGACTCCTTGATGCAGGGGCCTGGGAAAGCCATCAGGCATAAGGGCATTTGCTGCCAGGAGGAGCTGGCGTGGTGTGCGTGCAAATGGAAGGGAATAAGGGGTGCTGATGGCTCAGCCAGCGGTGCCTGTCAGGGAGATCTGAGCATGGAGACGCTGACAGGAGAAGGGAACTCAGACACGAAGTCCCGTGAGAAGTTGAGCAGGAGATAGCGATTTGGGGACTCCCACATGTGTGGCTAATCTTAGCATAAGCCTTTATAAGATGGTGTCTTTCCCCCATATCCCTTGCAGTGAGGACACCTCCATTTGCAGAAGTGACCAGTGTTTCCCATCTGCCCCTCCCAGCAGCCGTGGCCTGGGGGAAGCTGGATTAAACTTGTGGGCCAGCTCTGCTCCCTCAACTAAATTCTGCTCTGAAGGACAAGAAACCTTGGGATTTATTCCTGCCTATTCTGAGAGGGTTGTTCTAAGATTTCATTTCTTAAAAGCAAGCCCATTCTATTACATAGATGGGTGTTCTTGATTTCAAAGGAGTCCAACTTTCTAATGAGTACAGAATAAATTCTGTCATAGACAGTGTTATGAATGCTCTAGAATTTGAGATGGAATTTTTCTCTTAAGCTCCAGAGACTTGATTATAGGAAAATCAAAGGATAAAGAGAGTTGGGAAATGTCCTATGTCCTTTATGGCAGGGACAGGGGGTTGGAAATGCAGTACTGACTGAAGGTAAATACTGCTTGTTTTCCTTTGGGCCCTCTCTGTCCAGCCCACCTATCAGCTGCCACCCTAAAATAGGAAGTTTTTAATGTATTTTAAGCAAACACATTAAATTCTCAGTCTGTTATATCTGTAAGAGCCCATATGGCTAAGAACCATCTTCTCAAGATTATCGGTAGACCCTTGGGAATATCTTAGACTCTGGGCGAGGATCAAGTTCCATCTCTGTGCAGTCAACAGTGCCTTGAATGGGTCGTTCGCAGTTTCAAGATCTCAACTTCCTCATCTGTGCAGTGGTGATGAGACCACCTCACAAATTTATGAAGTTCAGAGGAGATGGAGGATGGGAAATTGCCACAAACACTGAAAAGTGTTGGCAGTCATACAGATCTGGTCTAGTATGCCTTTTACTATCCTGCACTGGAAAATTGTCAGCCTTCCTATGGCTCTGGTTGAAAGTATAGGTGATGATCTCGGGCCTGCAGTGTGAAAGACAGATGGTCCACTCATGGCATGTGGCTCAGACTGAGTCAGAAATGCCACAGACCCCACTGGAGTCTGTCTTTCTGGAAAACTCTGGGCCTTTGAGAGACCCTGAGCTCTAGTTCACTTGGACCTCTCACAAGCGAATGGCCCTATCTGGCCTACTTCAGCCCTCTGTGTCTTGATCACCACATCCAGGAAGAAAATGAGTTGGACAAGCTTACCTCCTCCAGATCAATACTTCCATGATCTTACACTTATGACTCTGGACTTGATAACCCATTCTCCCATTACCTGGTTGCCTAAGGACGAGATGTGCTGGAAGCTTCTTAGAACATTGTCTTCCTGATGAGTCCTGAATGCCCACCCCCAGAAGCACTCCAGTGTCCTCAGTCCCCCACCAGCTGCCTTGGACACCCTCACTCACCTTCACCTTCAGGGTCTCCTATTGGGGAGCTCTGGGAGGGTGGCAGAAGAAACAGGCATCTGATTGGCATGCCACTTCCCAATTTCCACGGGCAATCCTTTAAACTAAACTCGGGCCAGCTTTATTTTCATTATAGGGTGAAATCACAGACTGTTCAACAAAGAAAACAGATGACAAATGCAACCCATCAAAGAACTCACAGTTCCCAAGGGCCCCCAATGGCCAGCACTGTGCAGACCCCACAAGAAGTGAAGGAAGCTGAACACTGTCTAGCAAAACAAGGCACATCTCGAACAGAAGTGTCATTTAGGGTATGACTAGCAGATACACACTCCCTCTTCATGTTTTGAACCACTCTGCCTTCAATTTTAAGACAAGTTTCCTCTACTACATTGACCCACCTTCTGCCTTGACCCACGAAAGCATATGCCACATAGAACGATGATGATTCTGGCCAGTACTGTGAGTCACGAACATATGGTGTCCCCAGCTCGGTGTTTACTCTTGTACCTGGAGAGATTAGTCACCCAGAGGCGCAGAATCAGCCTGACCGCCATCTGG
Organism: Galeopterus variegatus; assembly: GCF_000696425.1. NCBI lineage: Eukaryota > Metazoa > Chordata > Mammalia > Dermoptera > Cynocephalidae > Galeopterus > Galeopterus variegatus. The sequence goes on along the minus strand of NW_007731008.1, from coordinate 104,030 downwards.
TCACTCCCTGGTGCAGGCTGAGGTGAAAAGTTGGTCCTGCGTGCCTTGATAGCTAGGTGGGGGCTGTCGTTGCTGAGAGCGGGAACCTCATGCACAGCCCTGACTGAAGGCGAAGCTCATGTCACACTCGCCGGCAGCCTGCCACTTCTCCATTCTGGAGAAGGAAGACGGGCCCTCGGCCGTGGTGGTTCCCATGTATTGGGGCCAAGACTGGGTTCCCCAGCCCTTCCCTGCACACCATTTCCTGGCCCCAAGACACCGGCTCGCTACGATCGCCCCTTTCCCTGCTCATCTGTAGGTCTTGGAAGTTGTTTTAAGTGCGAAAGGTGCTCTGCATTTTAGAGCTGGTGCTTTGTACGTGGAGAGATTTTGGACTTTGGCCCCACGTCTGCCTGCTTTTCAATTCTCATCCTGAGGTCGTGGGTAACTTTTTTGACCTCCTTAAATCTCCCTTTCTTTGTCTGCTAAGTGACAATCCTCACAGAGCTGTTGCCCTGGGTAAACCTATCTGAGATAATCTGTGTAAAGCACCTGCTTTAGAGGAGTGCAGTAAAAGTCTGTTCCCTCCCCCTTGCCTTGTACTATACGGCTTTATTCCTTCCTTGTATTATATGGCTTTATTCCTTTCTGCCAGGGACTCTGGGGAAAGGAAAGCCATGTGCAATTTGCTGTAATCCTAAGTGACAAAATTAAGTTCTCATCAAAATAATTTTAATGTCCCATTGGCATGGCATGTCTGAGCCACAGAAGTAATGAGGTGATGAAAATCAAGTTGAAGCCATCGGCTACAGGGAAGAGCTCAGCTAATCACAGTGCAAAGAGATCTCAACCAGCACTGGGGCAGGGGGTTGGATTCTTCGCCATGAAGAGTAAATTTGTACCCACCTCTCTAGGGAGGTGCTGGACTTTTGTGGACCTTCAGGACAGGTGCTTTGAGCAAAGTTCTCTTGAGTCTCCAACATTCCAGGTTCATTCTCTAGGGGCCCTCTAATTAGCTCTGGCTAAGGTTCCAGCCCACCAGCCCCAGAAGGAGGCTGACTTGGCAATGGATCTTGTAACTGATCCCGTCTGAAGCTTTCCATCTTTCATCTTGGGACAAGATACTAAGTTATGAGTTATAAAGTTCTAAGTTATGGAGTCTCCAATGAATTTCCACTGGCCTAATGGGTTTCATTATAGGATTTGTATTTGTTTCTGAGAAGAGTCATATTGTCTTACAAATGACTGTCCCGTTTGCAGTATGCTCTGCTAGTTCACACAAGCTCTTGGATGCTATTCCCACCACAGAACTTCCCCCGCTTATTGTGGGGAAATCATGACAACATCTGGCCAAATTGAGAGAAATGGATGAAGGCTGGGAGGGTGGACTTCGTTCACCCATGGTGTTCCAACGAATATTTTCAGGCTTAAGGAACTAACTGTCTAAAAATCCAATTCATTGATTTTTCCAAAGGGCAAGTACAAGCAGATGGCCCCACTAAAAGGTCTCCCCAGTGGCTGTCCAGCTCTCACTTGTCATTACTTATGCTGAACAGCTGTTCCTTTGGAAGCTGAAGAAAAAGAGAGAGAGAGAGAGAAAGAAAGAAAGAAAGAAAGAAAGAAAGAAAGAAAGAAAGAAAGAAAGAAAGAAAGAAAGAAAGAAAGAAAGAAAGAAAGAAAGAAAGAAAGGGGGAGGGGCCGGCCCGGTGGCGCACTGCTACAGTGCGCCGCTTGGGAGCGCGGTGGCGCTCCCGCCGAGGGTTCAGATCCCACATACAGACCGGTTCCCGCTCACTGGCTGAGCGAGGTGTGGGAGCAACACCGAGGGTTGCGATCCCGTAGCCAGTCCCGGTCCGGTACAGGCGCGACACTGAGGGTTGCGATCCGTTGCCGGACACGAAAAAAGACAAAAAAGAAAAAAAAAATAGAAAGGGGGAGGAAGGCAGGGAAGGAGGGAGAGCCATAAGGTTGGCTACTGTGGAATACGTAGAGGGCAGAAGGCATTTTTCTGTAGGAAAAGCTGTCTGGCTTCATGCCCTGAGCACGTCCTTCTGGGTGAGCTCCCAGGCCTGGTGGACACTCTTGCTCTGCCTTTGGCTCTGGCTCTGACGGTTTTATATGTGTTTCCACAGCAGCAAAAGATTGCTGTGACCAGGGCAGCTCTGTCCATACAAAATGAGAGTGGCCCCAGAGTCCAGCAGGAAACCAGGCTGGAGGAATGCCAAATTGTGTAAGCAAGCCTCTCCTTGTATGTGTGAGGTGGGAACTACAGTGGGGCTGGGCAGGGCAGGGGGAGGGGGAGAAAAGGCTGCAGAGTCAAGAGGAGGGGGTTGCAGTCCTGATGAGATCTGAGTTGCCAGGGTCATCTTATGTAGTCTTCCCAAGGCTCGGTTTCTTCATCCATAATGTAGAATAACGTTGCCTCTGCACATGGTGGGCTTTCAGTGTGTGTTCAGTGTGCTCTTAGGGCAAGGATGGAGGCAGTCTACCTGCTCTTATGGAGGAATAAAGATAAAGAAGTTGGAGAAATGCGGCTTGTGAGATTCACTGAAGATTCCTCTGCCTCAGATCCCAAGGGTGCTTTGCCACGTTGGATGAGGGCACCAGGTCCCGTGCATGGTTGTGCTCCTGAGCATAAAAGACGGCAACCCCAAGGTGGGAAATTTAAACCCTGAGCATAGAGCTGTTCTGGAGAAACCACTATTAATGGTGGAAAATCACATTTGAGCTGTTAGGCAGGTCTTTGGCCTTTGCTGGTCCCAGGCTTGAGAGTTGGGGAGGATGGTGTTGGGGTTACTTGTCCAGGGTAAACCCCTTGACTCCCAGAACCTCTAGAGCTGTGCTTCATCATCCAGACTCTTCTTGGATCCTCCTTTCCAGGGAAACAAACCAGCACATGCTTACACTTACTTTCTGGGTCTAATTGTTGACCAAATTAGTCTTACTTTTCCAGACAAAAGATAAATTGCATCTTTAGAAAAGTGTTGGGATGGGGTGGAGCTTCTGAGCTCCTTCTGTTTTTAATCCTCATGTTGGCATGTAGGGTCACTGGGCAACCTGTGATGCACACTCCTGCCCTCATATCCTGAAATGGTCCAAAGTCACAGACACACAGAATCAGGGAACTGAAGGCCCGTAGGAAACTTGGAATAAACCAGGGTGTGGTGACGCATAGTCAGATTTTCATAGGACAGTGGAATTTGGCAAGAGGAAAGGAAGAGAGAACACATTTCTGTTCGGAGCTCCACTCTAGTATTACAGCAGCACCTCCCTTGCTGTGTGACCTTATGTAGGTGCCTTGACCTCTTTAACCATGTGTTTTATCATCAAAATATGCAAGTAATACTTGATAATACTTGCTGTGGCTATATTTTGATGATAAGGATGAGGATCAAGCAAGAAAATAGACCTGAAGACAGTTTGAAAACTACTAAAGGCTATAAAATATAATAATATATTGCCATGATTATTATGTCCAAAGATCACCAGCTGAAAGATGACACACATTTCTCTACTAGTTAACTTCTGTTCAGCATTTCAGAGACTTTTATGCTCAAAAGTCACCCTGAATTGGTATATGGGTGCGCATCACAAAATCTTTTTAATGTTTGCATGTTTGAGAACTTTTATAATAAAATATTGAGGGAAAAAAATTACCTTAGCTGAAAACTGCAGTCTCACACACATCTAGAGACAATGAATGTACAATCTTTGTTTGGGGAAAAAAAAATAATAAATAAATAATGAATAAATAAATAAATAAATAAATGAGGGCAGCATTATCAAAATGCAAAATAAAACAAAACAAGTCAAAAATTCTGACCCAGTAAAACATGGTATAGACCAGAAATATTCATTCCAGTGCAATTTATAGTAGCACATCATTTTTTAAAAACAAAAATAATTCCAATTTGTTCAGGTGCAGTGCCTTGAAAAAATGTTCCACACCTATTAAACAATAGGTAAAAAGAAAATATAGCAACCTTATGCCTATTGTAGTCCTAATCCTATAAAACCAAACAACAAATGGGCCACATTTTATATACTGATTATAACTATGTTAAATAAAAAGGAAAACAGAAAAACCAGAAATAGAAGGGTCCAAAAGATCATGGTGACTGGAGTAGGGGGCTGGTAGTATAGGAAGACTTTTTCTTTCTTTTATGTGAAATTTTTCTTTGATATCTTTATACTACACTTATTTTTTAAATGAAAAAAAGATTTTTATTATTTTTATTAAGCATCATTGGTGGCTTTTCTACTCAGGGTCCTCAGGTTGGCAGCACTGGCAAGAACAACCTTGCTCTGAAAGCAGACCACCTTGAGTTGCCAAGTGCATTGTTCAGCTGTGGCTGCAGCAATGACTTTGAACACAATAGTTGCCAGGTTAAGGAGTGCCCGCTGGGCAGTGCCTACCCAGCCCTGGTTCAAGCCCATTGTTGCCTCCAGCACTTCTGCAAGGAGCCCGCATCGCCGAGCTTTGAAGTTGGGTTCACAGAACCTGTTTTCTCAGACCTTGAAGTTTATGTTGGAGACCAGAGACTTGCTGGGGTGGGGGAGGGGAATAAGATGTTCCAAAATGATCCCAAATCAAAATGATCCCCCCGAAATGTGTCAGGAAGAGCTAGAGACTACCAGCTGAAGACTAGGCTGTTACAGATACGGAAACAAAGGCACAGGCAGGGCATTTCTTTTAGAAATCGAGCCAGTGACCAGGTCCCGCAGCCTTTGATGAACCAGCCCTTTTCTTCCACTTAAACTGCCTTTCACAAAAGAGCCATAAATTGCCCTTTGTTCTAGGGCAGCAAGAGTCAGGGTCACATCTCAAATGATCACAGCTAAAGCTCCTGGTTTCCCAACTAGAGCTGGGCAGCACTGGGGAACAGTAATTCCAGGGCAGCAGTGTGCTGTGCACCTTGTCTAGGCTGAAAACCTGGAATTGTGCCTCTGCCTGCTTCTGGGCTGCCAATGACCTCTAGTTCCCAGAGTCTTGGCTCAGGCCCCACCTTCCTGTGGAGAGGTATTAGGTATCCATCTAGTTTTTGAAGAACCTTAGATTCATTCCAGGGTACTTAACTCCATGATTCAGCAACAATATTTCTTGAAGCCCTTCTATATATAAGGAGCTAAGGTGGTAAACATAAGTAATATACATCCTGACCCTTGAGGGCTTCACGGACACATAAGCCATGTTGAGTGCAATAATAATAAATTTTCTTAGGCACTTACTACTTGCCAAGCACTATTCTATAGGCTTTCTCTAAATTAACTCATTTATTCCCCACAAAAGCTCCATGATGAGGGTATTATTATTATGTGCATTTTATAATAAGGAAACTGAGGCACAGGGAAGCAAGTACAGGCAGTCTGGCTCTGCCCTGGGATCCTAACCACCACTCCCATCTGCCCGATGCCAGCCTGCCCCTCAGAAGACGACAGGTGTCCCAAGGCATGGGCAGAGGCAGAGGGACCGGGGACATACTCCAGGTATCTCGGAAGTTTATATTTAACGTGGGCTTTTCAGCACTGCCAGATTAAGGGTTCAGAGGCAAAAGAGGAAAAAAGTGTTCATTTGTTTATTTCAAAATCTCAGGGGGACAATAAGTAAGAATATTTTGTTTTTGCTTTTCCACCTCTCTGGCCAGCCAGCATTGGGTGTGAGTGGCGCCGTCGGCTCTGAGAGTCACCCTGGTCCAGCGCTCTTTGGCCGGCCCTGCCGCCGCTGCCGCCGTCCACACTCAGCGTGCAGGGAAGGTGGTGGCCACAACAGTGCCATCGCCGCTGGGGCCTGCGGGGCCCTGTGCATCGGGTACTGCATCTACTTCGACTGCAAGAGATGGAGAGACCCCAAGTTCAAGAACAGGATGCGAGAACGAAGAAAGAAACAGAAGCTTGCCCAGGAGAGAGCTGGACTTTCCAAGTTACCTGATATTAAAGATGCTGAAGCTGTTCAGAAATTCTTCCTTGGAGAAATACAGCTTGGTGAAGAGTTACTAGCTCAGGGGGGAGTATGAAAAGGGTGTGGACCATCTGACAAACTCCATAGCTGTGTGTGGACAGCCACAGCAGTTACTTCAAGTGTTACAGCAGGCACTGCCACCGCCAGTATTCCAGATGCTTCTGACTAAGCTTCCAACAATCAGAGGATTGTAAGTGCTCAGAGCTTGGCTGAAAATGATGTGGAATGAAAAACAAATGTCAACAGAATAAAATCTCAGTTGAAAATTATATACATATATATATGTTTCTTTTTCATTATAAAAACAATATAAACAAATTACAACATTTTTCATAATAGAAAAAAAAACCCCCACAAACTTCCTGTAGTCCTACTGCCCTAACCAAATCACAGTGATGTTTTAGGTGCTTCTTTTTTCATGTTTTTGTGCTTATTTAACAGTCATAATAACAAAACACATAATAATTTGGCTCCCTTTTGTTTGTGTTACTTAAATTTATAGCAGGTATGAAGTTTCTACGTCATTGTTATATTCATCAGTTTAATGGATTCCTTCCAATGAATATTAAATCATTAACTTGGCCATTATCCTGTTTTGAGAACATTCTTCATTACAAGTAACATTGTGATGGACATCTCTGGGTCTGAAACACATTTCACAGGTTAGATTATTACCCAAGCTTGAACTCTCAGCGGTGGAATTACAGAGACAAAAGGTAGGAACATTAGAAAAATTTTTTGATATGTACTGCAGATTTTCCCCAAAATTGTACTACAAGGCTGAATGTTTTATGACCATTTCATCACTTATCAAGCAGAATTTTGAAGAATGAATTAAGTATACAGGTGAACAAAAATATAAGGCGAGTCCACACTGAAGGAAAAGAGACTTTAAACAGAGTGGAAAGTTTGCAGAACCTCTGGGTGATGCGCGTGAGGTCTGGGAGGTAAAGCTGGAGGAGGCGGAAATGAAATTGTGAGAGGCCGTCCTTGCACTCAGTGCTGAAAAACATGGACTTGACCCTGGGGATAACGGGGAACTTTCTCCAAGGGGTTAAACAGAGCCCGCAGGGTCGGATTTGCAGGTGTGGGGAAAGATCCCCATGGAAAGGAGAGGTGGGAGGATGGCCACGTGGGTGGTGACGAGAAGCCAGTGCTCACGGGAAGCAGACTGACCAGCCAGGGAGGGGCTAAGAGGGAACGAGGGCAGTGGAGACAGAGACTGGAAAGGCCACTGCCAGGGACAGCTTGGTGTGGGGGTGTTAGAACTTGGGTTGACTGATCAGGAGGGAAGAAATCAGCATGCTTCCCAGGTCCCTGGGCAAGATGTCGCCCAGCTGAGAAAGGGCACACAGAAGACAAGGAAGGCTTCCATATGAGTGTGGAAGGAGGTGTCCATGCAGGGATGTCTGATAAAAAGTTGCACATAAGGACTTGGACCCAAGGGAGGGGTCTGGGGAAGAGGGCCAGACTTGAAACTACCACTGTGCAGGGGCAAGTCAGAGCTCTGTGAGTGATGTGCTCACCCAGGGAGAATGTGCCGGAGCAGGCAGGAGCAAGAAGATGAGCAGAAATGCAGACGCTTGAGGACGGGTAGATGATGAGGACTCTGCAAAGGAGAATGAGGATACGCAGTGATCTGAAAAGCAAGAAGAGGACAGGACACGGTGGGGCCAGGTCACAGAAGAAAGTTCTTTTTTAATCTTTAAAAATTTCTTCTGGGACCACAGGTGGGGGAGGGGAGGCAGGAAGAAGAAAAGGAGTGGTCGGTCACATCGCATACTGCAGAGGTGGGCCACAGCTCAAGGATGACACTATCTAACAACGATGTTGCAACTCCCAGACACTGTCATACAAAGTTTTTGCGATGTTCAGTTGTAATAAAACAGAGGTGTGAAAATTTCCCGTAAACCACCATTTCCAAAAGTACATTTTGTGGAATATTTCTTGGGATGTGAGCTCTCCTTAGGTGAATAAGATTTTTTATGGTCTAATAAAATCAGGATGTACAATATTAGGAAACATTAAGCAGATTTCTTTGCTCCAGTTCCTCTGAGCATAGTGAATTTCCACAATACTGTTTTGTAAATACACTGGGTCATGGAACCTTTTCTTCACAGAGTGCCTTGGGGGGTCAGGATCTGGAAAACCCACTTTGGGAAAGCCAGTACGTTGAGTATAGTGATGCCTGCCTTATCTTGGGAGAACTGGTTATGACAATACACACAAAGTCCCTGGCAAAGATTTGGCGGTCAGTGAGTGTTATTTCCTTCCCTGCATCAGACAATGAAAGCTGGGGAATCACTCTAGAAAACTGACACTAAAGTGTGTAAAGGAAATCTTACGAGGTGGTCTGGACCCTCCCTTCTGTAGCCTCTTCAGAGAAGCAGCTGTGATGTGGGCTCAGATACCTGGTCTATGAGTTACCAGCTGTGAGACCTGGCAGGAGTTGCCTCGCCTCTCTGAGAAATGATGTAAGGATAAAATCAGATAACCTACTGTGTGCTATTAGTTACCTCTTGCTATGTAACAAATTACTCTAAAACTTAATGGCTTAATCAACACACATTTATTATCTCACAGTTTCTGTTGGTAGGAAAACAGGTGTGGTTTGGCTGGATTCTCTGTTTCATGGGCTCTCCTGAGACTGCAATCAAGATCTTGGTGACAACTGGGCTCTCATCTGAAAGCTCAACTGGAAAAGAATCTGCATCCAAACTCACTGACGTGGTTGCTGATGGGACTCAGCTCCTCTCTAGCCGTTGGCTGGAGGCTGCCCTCCGTTCCTTCTCATGTGGACCTTTCCAACACGGCGGCTTGCTTCATCAAAGCGGCAAGAGAGACAGACTGCCAGCAAGACTGAAGGCTTTCGTAACCTAATCACAGGAGAGACACCCCCTCTGTTTTCTCGTGTTCTATTTTGCAGAAGCAAGTTACTCAAGAAGAGAACGTTACACAAGGCCGTGAACACCAGGAGGACGTCTTAGAGATGCACATCACACAGGGAGAAAGATTTTTATATAGGAAGTTACCATATAATGGTTGGTAATGCTTACTCCTATTAAAACAAAACAGACAAACAAAAAAAATCCTGTTAAAATTGATTAGTCAGCAATACAGAAAAAGAAGAAAACAGCACATACAAGGCCGGCTCTGTCGTACAGCACCTTGAAACAATCTCAGACCATGACTGGAGGATCCTAGAAGGCCCTTGCTCCATAGTTTTTACCCTCAAGGGCCAAAGTTCTTGGAATTACACCACTAGACATCACTTTTTTAAAAGACAAAGATAAGGATAGTCCGCTGCTTTAAGCGGTTTATACACATTAACTCATTTACCCTGAGAACCTTGTGAGTCAGGCTCTGTCATCTCCATCTACAGACAGGAGAACTGAAGCATGAGACGACCACATCACCGGGCCAGTGGCCACAGATCAGTGAGTGATAAAGTGGGGTTCCCAATCCAGTTTGTGTGTCTTAACCTCTGTAATTTAGGGCCTTTTAAGGTCAGGGATACATTGTCTTTGGTCACTCAATGTGAGTTAATTTAGGGAACCCGGCTCCAGACAAACACTGGAAATTTGGCGTGGGAGAAGAAGGGAAGGTGAGGGGGAGACGGCTGGATTCTTGTCCCCGTTCTTCACCTGGAGCTGTCTACACTGCTTCTGCCCTGGATGCCAGTCAGCCACAGCCAACTGGGTTCCTGCTGGAAACTGCAGGGCATCAGGGTCATAGGTATCTCCCCCAGAGCTCACACAAGTTTCTTGGCTTCTCTGAACCTCAAGGTAAAAAGAAAAAATAGAGGTATTAAAACTAAAAACTCTACAAAAAACTTTTCTATGATCAAGAGTCCACAAATAAACAAGACTGGTTAACCTTCAGAGGCCAGGTCAGGGAAAGAGCCATGCCCCAGTCTGTAGAGGTCACAGTGGGCCTATTTACAGATCAATGGTTCGTGTAAGTGTAGCACACAGCTTGGAAACCTGATGGCACATGTGCCTGATTCTGAGGTTGGACAAGCCAGAGCCCCACCACACAGCTTTTGAGGACACCATGAGATAAAATGTTATCACGGGGCATCTGGTAGACGCTGATGCTCTTCTGCCTTTCCCCACCCTTCCAGCAAGAGGCAGTTTACGTCCCAGAAGAAGAAAACTTCAGCCCTCTCACAGATGGGTCCTGCTGGTCATGGGGGATGAGCCATGGACTACAAAGGATGTCACAGCTTTCTCCAGCCCAGTTCTGAAGAAAGTGATGTTGTTTTAGCTAACAGGTGAGTTTAGCAAAAGACAGAACGTTGCCGTTATTTGACTGAAGAAATAGCTTGAGTGACGGGCTTAGAATCCAAGATCCCAGGCGCCATACACACCTCCTGGAAGAGGAGAGGCCAGCAGGGCTTCAGGCATTGTTCTCCTTAACTTTGGGGCCTGCTAATTAGCCACTGAACCTAATCAGCTCTGTCAGGAACAAAGGCTGGTGGGGGCTGGGAAAGAAGAACAAAGCATTCTCTGCAGGCCTGACGCTTGGAATGCCAACCAGAGAGGCACCTGCACCCTGCGGAACTGTAATTCCACTCCCGCGAGGAGCCTGCTGTACAATGCTGTCCTCACCTGTCACAGGACAAGTTCTTCACAGCACCCCTGAGAAGGATAACACAACAACCACACATGCACATGAGTACCACACACATCGCCACCACCACCGGATATCCTGCCAGCTTGAGCCACGTTCCCTCAGTGATACCCAACAACGCTGGGACTGCTGAGAGTGATTTCAATCACATGCAGAGGTGCAGTGGGGTTGTCAGGCTGGCATCTGGAAGCAAGGAACAAAATCCAACAGATTAAGTTGTCCTTCTATTCCAAATGACTTCCCCACCCCTAAAAAGGCTGCCTCGACTCTAAATCAATGTCTTCTCTGGTGTTCATATCTCTAAAGAGCAATAAAAGTTTTAAGAAGTTTTATAATCTCAGGGGCTCCCCTCCCTTTTCCTAACCCTGGGAGCCTGAGCTTAATTCCAAGTCCCCCATTGCCTAGCTGTGTGATCTTAAACTAGATGCTCAACCTTTCTGGGCTTCAGCATCACTCTGTATAAAGTCAGATTGTCACACAAATTTTGCTGTTTCGCTTTGAGCACTGAATCATATAACGTGTACAAGGTGCCTTGTATTTGACCCTTTGTTTCTGAAGTGTTTCTGCAATGATTCTCAATTCCCAATTGTCCACTCAGCTAATAAGAGTTGGGCTTCCCAAGTGTCCCTTGTTCACTTCTTTCCCAGTGTCCCCAGGTGACCAACACATTAACTCAGGACCCTTGGGGTTAACTGTTCACATGGCCCAGTCCCTTGGAGTTCCAGCTACGGGCTGCTCACCCCACAGGGCACAGCCTGAGAATGTGGCTCAGTGCCAATGCTGCTGTCCCATGCCTCTGTTCCATTCTGGGACCTGCTTTGAAGGGTAGATGCTTCTGGTAAACCTCCTGTGCTGTGGCTCTACTTCCTCATCCACGCCTCCCACTCTGGTTCTTGTCCTCAAGCTGAGCTCCTGGCCTGGAGCCCTGACCCTGCTTCCTCCATCACTCTCATCTTGCCAGCATCTGCTCAACTTCCCTTTCCAGCCTCCAGGGCTCAGAGCTGATTCCCTTTGGAGAGTTCATATTTGCAACTCAGAGAATGCAGAGACTCATGGAGGCTTAAACCAGAGAAGGGTCTTAGAATACAGACACCTGGTCTAACCTCTCAGTACAAGAATCTCCTCTAAAAGCAACTGGCCAACACACCTTTTTTGAGCTTCCACTGTATAGCAGGCACCGGATTAAATCAAGGGTTTCAAAAATCAATACAACTTCAAGAAGCTCATATTCCAGTGAGGATGCAAACACATAAACACATACATGCGATACAAAGTGATTGTGCCTGCTACAGGCTATATTCATCCAGGCTATGATCAAACACTTCCATGACAGGGGCCCCTTACCTTGTGGTAGGGTTTAGTCTATTATCAGGTGTCTATAAGTGCCAGAACGTTCTTCCTGATTTTAAGCACATGTCTGCTCCCTTCTTCCTCCTCATATTGGATTTACAATTTAAGCCCAAGTCAGTCTAAGATCAAACTCCATTTTTCCAAGCTGTGTGACCTTGAGCAAGGCTGTCAGCCTCTCTGAGCCTCAGTTTGCTCCGCTGCAAAATGAGGATGATGCTCTCCACCTGGAGGTGTTGTAGTACACGAGATAACGTGTTTTGTTCTGAACAACAGCTTTACATATTCTCAATAGATATCATCTCTTTCTTTTCTAAACTCAGCCTTTATTTGACTCTATTCCTTCAGCTCTCATTCCTCCCTCCGGCCTCTGCCACCAGCCTCCCACCCCCACCAAAGAGGCCAATGGCCTCCCAACTGTCTAATCCAGTAGACTCTTCTCAGTTTCTCTCTGGATACTCTGAAGCTGTCTAGGGTCCTCTCTTTCTTCAAAGGGTCTCCTCTCTTGGCTTCTCCATCACCATGTTCTCAAGCCTCTCTCCCTCCCCTCCTTTCTGAAAGACCACGGCCACCCTTCCTCAGTCCTTCCTCTACCCCCTGCTCCCCAGCCCCTGCCTTCAGCCCTCCACTCCTCTTCTTATAAAAACGTGGCAGTGAAGGTTGTGATTACTGACTCTACATCAGGTATCACGCTAAGCACTTTGCATAGACGTATCCAGTTCATTCTCAAATAAGGCCACCCGTACTTTGACTCTCATTTTACAGATAAGGAAACTGAGGCTGGGAGTGGTTGAGTGACACGCCCAAGGTCAGTCGCTCAGAGAAGGCTGTGACCACTGGCTGTCTGACTCCTTCTTGACCAGTTATCCCTGAGTGATCTCATCCCCACTGAAGGAGCTGTCTATTGATTTGTTGGCATCTGCCATGTTGGCATCTCTAGCTCAGACCCTTCCTTGAGGCTCTAGACCTAAATCTTAGCTACCTACCAGGCATCTCCACTTGGATGACTTACCGGTACCTCAAAATGAGTATGGGCTCATTTGCTTTCCTTGCAAACCCATCCACCCTGTCTTCTCACGTCCTGCCCAAGTTGGACCCTGGACATCATCTGTCCCTCCACCTCTCACTTACCTCCTGTAGTGCTACTGCTTAGATGGTCCTTGCTTCTGCCCTCTACTCTTTAGCCCTCTGCAGTTGTCTCAGTCTCCTCTGGCTTCATTTCTTGCCTCATTTCTGCACGTCTCCTGACTGTTCTCCCTGCCTCCAGTCAGACCTCCTGCAGTTTATTGTCCTGCATGGTACCCAAATGCTGTCTCTAAAAATCTGTTCTTCTTGCTTGAGACCATTCTCTGATTAATCATTACCTTAGAGATAACATCCACATTCCTTATAGTGCAGTCCCAGCCCATTTATCTTCTGTCCCTGCTACCTCTTAAGTCTTGTCCTCCACCACACCCAGCCTCACCCTCTGCTTCAGACTTACTGGATTGCTTGGGGTCTGTGGATAAATACAAAAACACCCAGTGGGTGCTCACTAGGAGTGACACAAATGTCTCTTTTCATCATTACAGCTACCTGTGACAAAGAAATTATTAATGCCTCACAAGTGAGGCAACTGGCATTCAAAGAGGTCAAGTCTCTTGCCCAGAATCATTCCAAACCAGTCTGTCTAGCTCCACACTCCATGCTTTTCACCAGCACTCTCTAGGAAACTGGCTGATTGCTCAGTGTGGACCACCTTCTACGCCCTCCCCCTCTCCTGGTTACCTGATTCTTCAGGTCTTAGTTCAAGGGTCAGCCCTCTGAAACGCTGTTACTTGTCTATATTTATCCAGTTCCCAGTTCTACTAGGCTGAGCCTCCTAAGGGATTATCTCTTTTTGATATGCCCAGTGCCTCATACATGATAGAAGCTCAATGAATGAAACAAGTGGATAAAAAATAAACGGCAAGAAAAATTGCCAGTTTTTTGCAGCATATGCAAAACACAAGGCTTTGAGCTAGGCATTAGGCACAGATTGTCTTATTTTAATCGCTTACAATAAAAACTTATAAGATAGGGAGTTCATTATCCACACTTTGCAGATGTGGAAACAAAAAAATTCAGAGAGGTTAACCAAGTCCCACAGCTAGAGTGATACAGAATTGGAATTTTAAACCAGTTTGGCCAACATCAAAGTTTGAGTTCTTAACACGAGGCTGCTTTTCCAAAGAATAAAATTCTTTACTGCTCATGAGGAGTGACAATCAGGTCCTTACCTCCTCAACTTCCTGTCCTCCACCCCTAGGACAAACCCACCAGGATGACTGCATTCCACCTTTGCTTTGTCGGTATCTGTCTTTTAAAAACTCACACAAAAATGTAACAGAAATTCAAGCATAGCTTGACCAGTACAGAAAACAGTAGGATTAGTACCTCTGACCCAGATGCCACAATTTCAGCCTATTTTAACAGCTGTGACACACTGTTGGCATTTAGTGAGCATGTAGCCCACCTTAACTTCTAGGTCTTTCTCATAAAAATGGAGCCAGTCTTCAGTAGTCTTCTATTTCTTGTACTTTTTTCAGATGAAGATTCTATCATTTGTAAGATGCATCTTTGACCTAATATTATCTTTGCAGGAAAACAACAAAATGTGTAAATGTTCACAGACTCCACACCGTACGCAAAAATAAATTCAAGATGGATTAAAGAACTAAAATTGTAAAATTTATAGGAGAAAACATAGGAGAAAATCTCTGTGACCTCATATGAAGCAAATATTTCTTAAATATGGTAACACATAAAAGAAAAAATTGATAAATTGGACTTCACCAAAATTAAGCACTTCTGCTCTTAAAAACATTGTTAAGAAAACGAAAAGACGTGCCTCAGACAAGGAGGGAGATAATATTTTTAAAAAAATTATCATATTGAGAATTTAACTAGAATATGTAAAAATAATAAACAGAGTGGGGGGCACTGATTGGTTAGCTCTGTTGGTTTGGATCACCTTACCAGCCAGCTGCCCAAAAACAAAAAACAAACCAAAAAAACCTCTCAGATTCAATAAGAAAAAAACAACTCAATACAAAATTTGGACAGACACTTTACCAAAGATACATGGACAAATAAGTATAGGAAAAGATGCTCAAGATCATTGGTCACTAGGGAAATGCACATTTAAACCACCATGAGATATCAATATGCCATATTGGAATGGCTAAAAAATGCTGAGAATATCAACACACAGAACTCCCTTGCATTGCTGGTGACAGTGCAAACTGGTACAGCAACTTTGGAAAACAGTCCAGCAGTTTCCTAAAAAGTTAAACATACACCTACCATATGACCCAGAAATTTAACTCCTAACTATTGGCCCAGGAAAAATGAAAACATATATTCACTCAAAAACCTATACATGAATGACTGTAATGGCTTTATTCATAATTGCCCCAAACTGAAAGCAACACAAATTTCCTTTAAATAATGGAGGGATGAACAGTACATGGTACATTCCTATAATGAAATACTACTCAGCAATAAAAAGGAACAGGCTACTAATACATGCAACAACATGGATTAACCTCAAATGCATTCATTAAGCAAAAGAAGCCAGACACGGAAAAGCTACAAGAGTATAATTCCATTTATATGACATTCTAGAAAAGGTAAAACTACTAGGACAGAAAACAGCTCAGTGGCTGCCAGGGGTTGTGGTAGGAAGAGGCACAAGGGAAATTTTGGGGGTAGAACTGCTCTGCATCTTGACTTTGGTGTTGGTCATGTAGACTATTTGCATTGTCAAAACTCATGAAACTGTGCACTAAAAAGGACAATCTTTAGTGTATGTAAATTAAACCTCAATTTAAAAAATGTATTTACGTATAGTGCAACCAATGGAAGAAAAAACAAGTTGAAAATTAGTTGAACCTTGATCTACATGCAGGTAAATTTACGATTTAAAACCATTCTACCAATTAGCTAGCTAATTGCCTCTGACATAGATTTTTAAGAGGCACCTAAAGTTCAGGAACAGTGAAAGGTGGAGGAAAGCTTTTAGAATCAAAGAAATGCACTATTTAATTTTGTGATGCTCAATGTACACTTTATATTTAGCCTTGTTCTATCAAGATCTCTTTTGATCCTGAGACTGTGTCAGCCAGCCCTTTACAATCCCAGAAAGTTAGGTGAGCATCCCTTTTATTTCTTCTCCAAGCAGAATGTGGAAATACTACCCAGAGCAGCACCAGTGCATGAGAGCAGAGACCTCCCTCCAGGATGATGTCTTCCACCCATTGTTCTCCTCCAGGAATTTCCCAACTGATAGAGAATAAATGCTGAGGCAGGGCTTCCATGTTCCCAAACTCAGTGTTCGATGGAGGGCCTGCTTCAGGTGGCCCCCCACCTGTAAGCTCCCCTCAGGTATCTTAGAACCCAGTGTGACAGTGAACTGTTCCCCGTGTGCATGTCCTGGCCTGGCCTTGTCACCCTGCCTGAAGTGGAGAGCCAGCAGTGTCCCAACAGCACAAGTCTGCAGCACAGTTGATGAGCTCAGGATGTATTTGTCTTGCTTCATTCTGTCAAGAACAAATTTATTCCCAATATTTCATTCTTAGAGACTGAAACTTTATAGACTTAAACTTGGAAAATAGTGTTCAGGGTATTATACCTTCAAGAGGCTTCTTCCTTTTAAAAGTTTTACTGAAGGCATTGCCCTTTGTGATTAAAACCAGTGTCACCAAGGAAGAAAGAAGGATATCATGTGTCCCCAAAGTGAAGCCCTGGGGAGAACAGGACACTGTCTGTGGGCATCAGGCCAGGGAGGCACAGCCTGAATCTAATAGTAAAGAACAGGAAAACATGAAAGTAAGAAACATGCTATTTTTAAAGTTCTTCAAAAGGGTCAATATCAGAAAATACAAAGAAAAGCTATGGAAATGTTCTAGATTAAAGTAGATCACAGAGATCTGACAACATGTATAGAGGGGAAAAATGCTAAATAGTACCTTATTGAGTCAAGTTATTGATAAAATCAGATGATAGATTAGAAAAAAAATATTGTCAAAGTTAAATTTACTGAGGTTGACAACTGTGATATGGTTACGTAAAAATGTTATTTTTAGGAAATATACACTATTTAAGTATTTAGTGGCAAACAGCCATGATGTGTGCAATTTACTCTCAAATAGTACGGGAAGAAATATTATTTGTTGAAATCATTATGATGATGATTCAACTGTTATTATTAAAGTTACTGTTGTTGAGATTATTTCCAAATAAAAAGCTTTTTAGAAACGTAGTCTGTAAAGCATGTCACTGTAGACATACGTTTAACACAGTCAGCATTGTTTAATTACAGGATACGGGATGAGGAGGATTGAAAAATGTGGTTTCCAGCCCTGGAAAACCCTCTGTAGACCTGATCCTTATGAAAATGTCAGTTCTAAATATCACTTGACAGATGTCTTTCCCAGGCTTTTTATTGGGACAGACATCGGGCCAACTTTCTCCTTCAGATGACGTCTTCTTTGGTGGGGTAAGGCCCCTACAGACAAGCATCTGCCAATCATTTCCAACACAACAATTTCCATTTTCCCCAAGATCTTTCAAATAAGAGCTAAACGTTTACTGCATTCATGTTAAGATTTTCCCTTTTCCACTGTTTGGCTTGACCAAACCATTTTCGGATATAGTCAGTGATCCTGTCAGTCAGTGACCTAGGCAGTCCCACAACTTCCTTCTCTTTCCTGCAGTCAGTTTACCGCTCACTTACACCTGGGGGGAGGGAAGTGCATGGATTAAAGAGGAAGAAGAAATTAACCCTAGTCTCTTGTTTTTGTCACAGATGTGTAGTTCTAATACCTGTGCTGGTAATACAGGAGGAGGGACACATTGGCTCAGATGAAATTTGGGAATATGGATAAAGCTTCATTCTTGTAGCAATCTCCAAATCTCAGAGGACTAACACACTAACTGGTTAGCTATCACACTCACAAAGGCCAATATGGATGGGGTGGCTCTCCTTTAAGTGATGACTCAGAGATTCAGATTCCTTGAAATTTGGGTCATTGTCATCTGAGCATGTATTCTGCATAGTTGCCATGGCATTGGAAGAAAGAGGGTGTGATGCATGAAGATTCAAGCTTATGTCCAGAAGTGGTTTACATGGTTTATATCACTTCAGTCCACATCATACAATGTGACACCAACACCCCTCCTTCAAGAGATGGGGCCTACATTCCCTCCCCTTGAGCTTTGGTGAACCTTTATAGTTGCCTTGACTAGTAGAACATGGTGGAAGTGACACTACATGACTTCCAAGGCTAGGTTATAAAGGACAATGCAGCTTCAGCTTGGCTCACTGTCTCTGAGTGCTCGCCCTTGGGCCCCAGCCAACAGCCAGGATCAATTGGTAGACATAAAAGCAAATGAGCCTTCAGCCTCCAAACCTTCCAGAGGAGGCCCTAGATACAATGGAACTGAAACAAGCCATCCTGCTATGCCCTGTTGAATTCCTAACTTGCACAAGGATAAGAAATAATAAGATATTATTATTATTTTAAGCGACTAAATTAGGGGGTTATTTATTACGCAGCAATAGATAACTAATACAATGGGCATCTTGCTAGTCTATGCCACAATTCTGTAGCCTTTCTGCATAGAGTTGCTCATGAGGATTCTCAGACTCCCATCTAGAAGAAAAATTGCTACAACCACTATCACCCCCATCATCATCAGAAGTTACTGTAACTGTCAGTGTCTCATCAAGAAGTACAGATGGTACACTAAAAAGGGGAAATTGTAGAGTGTTTTTAAAAGATGGTTAAGGCAAGATTACAGGAACTTAAGTGACACATCCTGAGACTAGTAATAAAGGGGAACAGTTACCATCCGAAGCCAAATGGGTAAGGTGGAAAGTGATTATAAGAATTTGGCAGGAGCGTTAACGATAGGAAAGAGATTAGCTGAAAGGGACCGTGACCTTTCAAGTACAAACTGAGGCCCAACAAAGACAGAGCTAGGGAAACAAATACCCAGACTTTCTCTCCACTCACTTTCTGACTTTCCATTGATAGTCAATAGCTAAACCCCACAGAAAACCAAAGGGCATGGGAGCCTGGCCAATACATTTCATAGAGATCAGCCTCCTAGGGGACACAGCAGGACGAGAAAGGTGGAGAGGAGATCTGGAGGGGAAAAATACGAACATCTTGTACATTCATCACCATCACTATTATCATCACCATCATCATCATCATCACAATCATCACCCTCATCATCACCACCACCATCATCATCTCCACCATCATTATCATAATCATCACCATCATCACCACTACCACCATAATCATCATCAACAGCATCATCACCATCATCTTTATACTACCTCAAATGTATATACCACTTCTGGATTTACAAAATAATTCCTCATGCTTTCTTTTATATCATCCTCAGAAGTTCTCCCATGCAGCATCACCTGCATCTAACCAAGAGCTAGGCACATAACTAGTGCTTAGTTCAATTCTGCAAATATCTTAGAACGCCTACTCTATCTAGGCTAGAAACATAAGGACAGAGAGTAAAATTCCAAGATGAATATGGTAAGTATCATAACGAAGATACAAAGTGTTAGGAGGACTTAACCAGAAAAGACTCATGGAAGTTGTGGTGCTCAAGGTTGGCCTTGCATTGAGGTCAACAGGCATCCTTGCTTTCTGGAAGCTTCTGGCCTAGTAATGGTAAGACAGACAACAAGCAAATATAGTAGCAAAATATCAGAGTCACGAGAGCTTTGGGGAACAATGAAACACGGGAGGGGTAAGGTGAGTGGAGGCAGGATTGTGCCTCAGCCCTCAGCAGGCTGGGGGACTCCAGTGACCCTTCTGCATCTGAAGAACATCCTCATAGACAGCAGCCACTTCAAAGACCCAAGGCTAGTCCCACTTCTCTTTCCGTTGTGATTTGGAGCTGGCCTTAAGAATCAGTTGCCAGACATCACAAATACTTCCCCCCAAAACTTGCAGCTTTCTTAAGGGAAATCTTCATGAGAAGGAAGTGTGTGTGGATGGGGAGGAGCACAAATAAATAACAAAGAAATAAATAACTAAACAAATATGGTATTTGTTCTACTACTGTGTGCCAGGGGAACTTCCAGATATACTTACAGTCCAAGACCGCATTGGTCCTCAGCTTAGGTGATCACCAAGGGAAGAACTCAGGCAGGAAATGACTGGCAGGTTCCAGGAGTGTGGGGGGGGTGGGGGGTGGGGGAAGGGCGGGTAGCAGGATGCAGGATGGTCCATGGCTCAGCCAGAGGGAAGGGCTCCCATTGCACTTGGGTCTACAGTTCTTGGCCCTATAGCTGTCAGCAGAGACATCTCTGGTGGCTTCTTGCAGACCCTCTCTGGGGGAGATCCCAAGATCAGGAACCACAGGAGGCCCTCAGGATGATTTAGAGGGCTCCTGCCTGATTCCCCAGCTCCATGCTTCCCCCTCCTTCATGCACCACACAGGAGCATCTGGAAAGTACAGTGGGACTTGCCATTCCCAGCTTCACACCTGTCATCTTCCCCCTGCCTGCCCTAACCCCTCACCCACCCTGCTGACAGCTCAGGCCTGCCTCCCCAGGACCTTCCCTCAAGCCTGACACTTGGTCCATGAGGTGCTTCCAAGCCAGGTTCTGCCATGTAGCCTTAGGCAAGCCCCACAGACTATCCATGTTTCAGCTCTCTCTTCCGCAAAATGGAAGTGATGATTCCTCAGGGAGTTTTGTGAAGTACAAGTGAAAAACTGGCATGGAAAGAATACAGTATAAGGCCTGGATCACAGCAGGTGGCCCATAAGTGTTGGCTGCCATGACTGTTGTCGGTGCTGTGCATTGCTCAGGCTGCCTGCCTCAGTGGTGCAACTTGCACACCTGGGCCTCCTCTGAACCACTGCCTCTCTCCACCTGCAGGGGTTTGAACCACTGCCTCTCTCCACCTGCAGGGGTTTCACCTTCAGAACTCAGGCAGGCTTCCCACACCCTCCAGCTGATCTAAATGCCTCCCTTCAGTTCCTTCAGGTGCCTATCCATCCCTCTATCCATAGCATGTTCCATATTATAATTGAAACTATCCGGCCCGGTGGCGCACTGCTACAGTGCGCCACCGAGCCGGCCCGAAACTATCTTTATATAGCTAAACCTCCCCTCCAGAATACAAACTCCAGAAGGTAGGGTAATGTGTCTTACCCATCTTGGTATGTCCATCATGGGACAATTGACTTGTATTGAGGGACTCTGCTAGCCAGCCAGAAAGAAGGAACTGGGAAAGTTCAGAACTGTTGGGAAGGTGTTGAAGAGCTAGTGAGGGTTTTGTGTAGCGAGAGGTGGCACTGAAACAGGACTTTGAGATTAGATGGAGGATGGTGGAGAAATAAGTTTAGAGATTCTTGCTGAGGAAACCCAGCAAGAAAGTGAATTGATGGCCTGACATGAGTGTTGGAGGTAAGGATGGTAACGTGATCAATGTGAGAGATTAAACTTTACAAGAGAGGAGCTGACAGTACATACAGTGCCTTAGGAAATATAAAAGAGGAGGGGCAGGGGCAGAACTCATGTTTAAGAAACGCAGGGTTTGAGGTAATGGCGGGACCTCCAAGTAGGGATACCAGCAAGCAGCTGAGGAAGAAAGACTAATAAGCTCGTGAGGGAGGCGAGGGGAGAAATGCTAAGTGAGGAGCCTGCCACACAAAGGCAGTGGTTGTAGGGAGGGCAGAGGAAGGCTTTCAGATGGAACAGTCAGGAGAAAGATGAGCAGAGAGCTGAACCCTGGACCCTCGGAGTTGCTCCCCAAGGACAGATGGAAGGAGGCTGAGCAGCTCATTAAGCAGGTGATTGCAAATCTGAAGAATATCAATAGCAGCAACAGCATGAAAGTGGAGGGAAAAGAGAGCTTCAATTTTCAGAGGGAGAGAACAGAACCATGGTTACGAGAGGCAAGAAAGGGGGAGGAGGAGAGCAAGAAATTGGTTAACAGACACAAAACAGCAACTTAGGAAAAATGAGTTCTACTGATGTGCAGTAGAGCTAGGCATCTATACATAACATTAATTCACTGCATGTTGTCAAATGACTAGAAAGAAGAGATCATATGTCCTCAACACAAAGGAATGGTTGCATTTTGTAATTATTAATATGTTAATTATCCTGATTCGATTATCGCACGTTGTATACAGGTATTGATATTCAACTCTGTACTGCACAAATATATGTAATCAATTACATTTCAATTATACATAAGTAAATAAATAAAAACAAAAGAGAGGCCTGGGGAAGATGACAGACTAGAGGTGCCAAGGGCATGTTCCTCTTGAAGAAGATCAAAATAGGTCCACCACCACCAGCACAGTTGCTGGAGCTACTGTTTGGTCCCAGAACTGTCAGCCATCACAGAGCAGCTCCCCACAGAGCAGCAGTCCTGTGGGTAGCCCATCACTGCAGCTGCAGATTCTGCAGATGCAAGAGAAGGGGGTTGCAACCACTGCCACTATTGCCACCATCATGAGTTAACCCCGCTGCTGCTAAGGACTCTGTGGATGTGAGGCAGATAGCTGCAGACACCAGAGCTGCTGCTGCCCCTACCAGATAACCCCAGTGCCACAAAAGATACTGCTCAGGATGCCACAGATGCTTCTGCCAAGGACACCACCAAGGACAGTGCAGATGTGAGGGAGGTGGTTGCAGCTGGTGGTGCTGCTGCCACCACTACAAGATAACCCCACTGGCACTGCAGAAGCCATAGCTGTGTAGACTGATGTTGCAGACACTGCAACCAAGCAGGTGACTGCCGCAACCACCACTGCTGCACTCACTGCCACAACCAACACTATCAGGAAGCCACCATTGTTGTGTGACCAACCCACCACTGCTGGAGCCACTGCTGCCAAAAAGCAGTCTACCAAAGCCATCTCCATGACCACCACCACTGCAAGAATGGCGTGTAACTGCATCAGCCACAGCAGCCACTGCCACTGTGCAGGTGGACAGCCAACAACTCAACTGCATTGACACAAGGAGGGTCATCAGCAGAGTGCAGAGAAGGACAGTAATAGAAGAAGCGACTGCTCTACCAGATGACTAGACATCATTGTAGAGATATGAGAAATATGAAAAAAACAAGAAAATGTGAGTTCAACAAAGGAATACAATAACTCTCAGGTACCAGACCCCATAGAACATGAAACCCTTGAAATGACTGAAAAGGAATTCTGAGTAAAAATCTTAAGGAAACTCAATGAGATATAAGAAGATGCAGTTAGACAACATAACGAACTGAGCAAAACTATCCTGGATATGAAATTTATAAAGACATTTACAAAGAAAATTTATTTATTTACTTATTTTTTTATTTTAATTTATCAATATACAGTGTAGTTGGTTTTCATGTCCCTTTACCAATTTATGAAGGAAATTTAGAAAGAGATTAATATCTTTAAAAAGAATCTAGCAAAACTCATGGAACTGAAAGAGTCATCCAACAAAATAAAAAACACAACTGAGAGCTTAAGGGGCAGACTAGAGCAACCAGAAGAATTTCTGATCTTGAAAACAGTCTCTTCAAAACAATTCAGGAGGATGAAAAGGAAAGAAAAAGAAATTTATAAAAATTAAGAAAATCTAGGAGAGAGAACAGAGAAACTGAAGTGCACAAACATCCAAATCATGGGTATTCCTGAAGGGGAGGTAAAAAGAAAAGGTATCAAGAATATATTCAATAAAATAGGCAGAACACTTACAAGATAGAGGGAGAGACATAGACCTTCAGGTCCAGGAGGCTCAAAGATTCTCAACAGTTCAATCAAAAACGTCCTCACTGAGGTACATTATAGTCTAACTGGCAAAACCCAAAGACAAAGAGAGAATACTAAAAACAGCAAAAGAAAAGCATCAAGTTCCCTACAAAAGAGTTCCCATCATAATAACAACAGACTTCTCAGCAGAAACCCTGCAGTCCAGAAGAGAATGGGATGACATATCCAAAGTACTAAAAGAAAAAACTTCCAGCCAAGACTACTATGTCCAGCAAGGCTATCCTTCAGAAATGAAGGAGAAATAGTTAATTTCCCAGACAAATAAAAACTATGAAAGTTCACCACTACATAGCCAGCCCTACAAGAAATCCTAAAGGAAGTCCTGCATCTGGAATCCAAAAAATGATAATCACTACCATGAATACACAAGAAACAACAAAATCCACTGGTAGAACAAAAATGCAAATGAGAAGGAAAAAGAAACTGTATCTTACCACTTCCAGACATCAACAAACATGAAAAGCAAACAATAAAAGGGAAAGAATGAAGCAAAAGATATTTAAAATACCCAAATGAAAATCAATAAAATGCCAGAAGTAAGACAGTACCTTTTAGTAACAGCTCTAAATGTAAATGGATCAAATTCCACACTCAAAAGACACAGACTGACTGATTGTATTTAAAGCTACACCCAACTATATGCTGTCTACAAGAGACTCACCTCACCTGTAAAGACACAAATAGACAAAGAGTAAAAGGATGTAAAAATATATACCACACAAATGGGAAAACAAACAAATAACCATTAGCAGCTATTCTTACATCAGATAAAATAAACTTTAAAACAAAATCTATAAAAAGAGACAAAAAAGGCCATTAGATAGTGATAAAGGGATTGATCTACCAAGAAGACATAACAATCATAAATACATACAAACCCAATAACAGAGCACCCATATACATAAAGCAAACACTATTAGACTTAAAGAAAGAGATAGTTCCAAATACTGTAATAGTTGGGGACCTGAACAACCCTCCTCAACACTGGACAGGTCATCTAGGCAAAAAATCAATAGAGACACACAGGATTTAAGCTACACTTTAGACCATTGGACTGGTCAGATATCTACAGAATATTCCACCCAACACCTACAGAATATACATTCTTCTCATCAGCATATGGAACATTCTCAAGGATAGACCACATGTTAGGTCAAAAATCAAGCCTCAACAAATTTTTTAAAATTTAAATAATTTTAAGTATCTTCTCAGATCACAACAAATTAAAACTAGAAACCAATAACAAGTGAAACTCTGGAGACTGTACAAGTACATGGAAATTAAACAATATGCTCCTGAACACCATATGGGTCCAAGAAGAAATTAAACAGGAAGCCAAAAAATTTCTCAAAACTAATGAAAATAAAGACACATCATAACAAAACCTGTGGGACACTGAAAAAGCAGTACTAAGAGGGAACTTTATTGCAATAAATGCTTACATCAAAAGAATAGAAAGATTTCAAATAAACAACCTAATGCTACATCTCAATGAACTGAAAAACAAGAACAATCCAATCCCAAAACTATTAGATGGAAAGAAATAATTAAGATCAGAGCAAAACTAAATGAATAGGGACTCAAAAACGATTCAAAAGAAAAGATCAATGAAATAAAAATGGGTTTTTTGAGAAGATAAATAAAATATGCAAACCATTAGCTAGGTTAACAAAAAAAAAAAGAGAGAGAGAAGACCTTAAATAACAAAAATTGGAAATGAAAATGGAGACATTACAATTATACCACAGAAATACAAAGAATCATTAGAGATAATTATAAGCAATTATATGTCACAAAAATTTGAAAACCTGGCAGAAATGGAAAAATTTCTGGACATATACAAAGTACCAAGACTAAATCAAGAAGAAATAGAAAATCTGAACAGACCAATTACAAGCAACATGTTTGAAGCAGTGATCAGCAGTCTTCCAAAGAAAATCTGAGGACGAGGTGGCTTTATTGCTGAATGCTACCAAATCTTTAAAGAGGAATTAATACCAATTCTTTTCAAACTATTCCAAAAAATAGAAACAGAGGCCACTCTTCCAATCTCATTCTATGAGGCCGGCCTCACCCTGATACCAAAACCAGGCAAAGATACGAAGAAAAAAAAAAAAAGAAAATTATAGGCCAATATCTTTGATGAACATAAATGCAAAAATCCTCATCAAAATATTAGCAATCAGAATGCAGCAATATATCAAAAAGTTATACACCATAATCAAGTGGGATTCACCCCAGGGATGCACAGATGGTTCAACATATGCAAGTTAATAAATGTGATACACCACATCAACAAATCAAGGACAAAACCTATACATTTATTTCAATTGATGCAGAAAAGGCATTTGACAAAATTCAACATCTCTTCATCATAAAGACTCTCAGCAAATTAGGTATAGAAGGAAAGTATCTCAACACAATAAAAGACATATATGAAAAACCCACAGCCAATATCATCCTGAATGGGGAAAAGCTTACAAGACAAAGATGCTCACTCTCACCACTCCTATTTAACAATATTGGAAGTACTAGCCAGAGCAATCAGGCAAGAAAGAAATAAAGGACATCCATATTGGAAAAGATTAAGTTGAATTGTCCATGTTTGCAGGTGACAGGATCCTATATATAGAAAAACCTAAAGACTCTACAAAAAAACCTCTTAGAGTTGATAAACAGTTTCCGTAACGTAGCAGGATACAAAATCAACAAGCAAATAGCAGCAGGATTTTTATACTCTAACAACAAACTGGCAGAAAAAGAAATCAAGAAAGCTAGCCTATTTACAATAGTCACCAGAAGAACAGAATGCCCAGGAATAAATTTAATCAAGGAGGTGAAAGATCTCTGCAAAAACTACAAATCATTGCTGAGAGAAATTAAAAAGGAAACAAAAGGATGGAAGGACATTTCCATGCTCTTTGATTGGAAAAATTAACATTGTGAAAATGTCTATACTACCCAAAGTGATCTACAGATTCAATGCAATCCCCATCAAAATACCAATGACATTCTTCATAGAAATAGAAAAACAATCCTAACATTCATATGGAAAAACAAAAGACTCCAAATAGCCAAAGCAATACTGAGCAAAATAAATAAATAAATAAATAAATAAATAAAGCCAGACACATAACACTACCTGACTTCAAATTCTACTACAAAGCTATAGTAATCCAAACAGCATGATACTGGCATAAAAACAGATACTCACACCAATGGGACAGAATAGAGAACCACAAACTTACAGCCAACTGATCTTCAACAAAGATCACCAAGAACATACATTGGGGAAAAAACTGCCTATTCAATAAATGGTGCTGGTAAAACTGGACATCCATATGTAGAAGAATGAAACTCACCATATACCAAAATCAACTCAAAGTTGATTAAAGACTTAAATATAAGACCTGAAACTATAAAACTCCTAAAAGAAAACACAGGAGAAACACTTTGGGAAGAAGGACTGAGCAAAAACTTTAGGAATATGACCTCTAAAGTATAGGCAACAAAAGGAAAAATAAACAAATGGGGTTATATCAAACTAAAAAGCTTCTGCACAGCAAAATAAACAACTAACAGAACAAAAAGATGACCTACAAAGTGGAAGAAAATATTTGCAAACTCTGCATCTGACAAAGGATTAATATCCAGAATATACAAGGAACTCAAAAAACTTAACAGTAAAAAAACAAACAAAAAAACAAAAACAAAAACAAATAACATGATTTAAAAATAGGCAAAGGAACTGAATAGGCATTTCTCAAAGGAAGATATACAAATGACCAAAAGACACATGAAAAAATCCTCAACATCAGTAAGCATCAGAAAAATGCAAATGAAAACAACATGAAATATCATCTCACCCCACTGAGACTGGCTATTATAAAAAAGATGTAGAATAAGAAATGTTGGCAAAGATGCAGAGAAAGGGAAACACTCCTACACTGCTGGTGGGACTGTAAATTGGTGCAGCCCTTAGGGAAAACAGTTGGAGTTTCCTTAAACAACTATAGATAGAACTGCCATATGATCCAGCAATTTCACTGCTGGGTATATACCCAAAGGAATGGAAATCATCATGTGGAAAGGATACCTGCACTCCCATGTTTATTGCAGCTCTATTTACAATAGCCAAGAGTTGGAACCAACCTAAATGTCCATCAAGGGATGACTGGATAAGGAAAACACAGTATGTATACACAATGGAATACTATCCAGCCATAAAAAAGGATGAAATATTGCCATTCACAGAAACATGAGTGAACTTAGAGAAAATCATGTTAAGTGAAATAAGCCAGGCACAGAAAGAGAAATACTGCATGTCCTCACTCACAAGTGGGAGCTAAAAAATAAGCAAATAAATTTTAAAAAGAAAGAGAAAGATACTATAATCACAATAATACACTGAACTTTCAAAGGGAGAGAACAGAACTGAGGTTAACAGAGGTGGGAAAGAAGGAGGGGTCAGGGGGAAAGGGAGGAACTGGCAAATGGCCACGTAAAATGATTACATTGTAGAACATGGAATACACTAATTATCCTGATTTGAGCATCACATATTGCAGACAGGTATTGATATTCAACTCTGTGCCCCACAGAAATGTACAATCAATTATGTTACAATAATAAATAGATAGATAGATAGATAGATAAATAAATAAATAATCTTTGCCTAAAAGAAAGAAAGAAAGAAAAACGAGCTTCAAAAAGGAAAGTCTGATCAATGGTGCCCCCTGCTTCCACGGTCACAGAAAACACTGCTAGAGAGATGGCCATTAGGTTTGTGATTCAGAGTTCAACCTTTGTGAATGCCCTTTTAGCACCCAAACTGTGGAGGTTCGGAAAGACATAAACACCAAGGGTGTAGCAGCGTCAAGCACAGTGGCCACGAGGAGGAAAATGGGGGGAGCTGGGGAAGAGAGACGATGGCCACTCCACTGTCCAGCCTCTCTCTAACATTACACTTGCTGGGACACTTGCTGGGACACTTGGAAATAGTCAAATAATTCTTTGACTATTTCCCTAAAAGATACAGACTTTAAAGGTATATCCATATATCATTACTACATCTAAAGAGTCAACAGTAATTCCTGAATTTCTCATAAGTGCTTACACTTCCCAAATTATTTCATACTATTTGGGGGCAAGGGGGAGTTGATTTATTGAAATAAAGATCCAAACAAGGACCACACATAGCATTTGGCTGACATATGTTTCAGTCTTCTGACATCTATAAGTTCTCCCTCTCTCTTCTTCTTGATGCTTATTTGTTAAAGCAACAGGGTAATACGTCCTGAAGAATTTCCCACCATCTGGTGGCATCCATGTGGTGCCATTTAATGGATTCTTCTGTTCCCATATTTCCTGTCAGCTGGAATTTAGATCCTGAGGCTGAATGCACTTCCTGCTTGACTTTTTGGTCCAAAAAATGGTGTGTGTTTCCTCTATCAATAAATTCAAATGTCTAATGGTCTCTCTTTTTGTGATGTTCACACTGAAGTGTGGGTTCAAGTCATCTACCCAATCTATCCATTGCAAATTTTCAATACCTTTCACTGCGTTGCCAGGAAAACACAAATTTTTATTTTCTTACAGAAAATCTAATCTACTTTCATCAGAAGATAATTTAAGGCTCTATATCTGGTAGACCAAGACATACAAAACACCAATATTTCCTAAATATAAACATTACGTTATCACTTCCGTGACAAACCAAAGCCAATATTTCTAAAATGAAAGCAATGTTCAGAATGTGCTCTGTCACCGTAATTGAAATAATAGGTATGAAATATCTCATAAAATAAATAGGTATGGAATGATAATTGGGGAGGGGGAAGCAACTTACATAAACTGCCCCTCTCTGTGGACGTTAACAGACTCCTCTAGAAACCACCTGTTGCTGACAGTACAGGTAGGGCTGGAAGCTGACCTTGGAGGCTGCTGCTCATATCTACTATAAAGATTTTCCTCTTCATAAAGGGCCTGCCCTAGGGTGCTGGCAGAGAGAATGGAAAAGTGGCGATAAATGTGACATTACAAAAGAAGAATTGAAAGGATTTGGTAAATAATTAAAGAAAAGGAGAGTTGAAATATAGCCAATACCTTGACCAACTGACTCTCATGTAACAAAAGAATGTGAATTGGAAATTTCATAAGAACAGAAAAAAATGTTCTGCTGATTTAGGCCAGTAGACACCTCACCTGGTATTGCTCTGACCTCATGAATAACTAGTGTGCTCAGATAACCCCAGAAATTTCCCTAAGCCATCAAAATCTACCCCCTCATCTCTAAACATATCTTAGAACACTGCTTATAAATAGCAAGTAGACCCATTCCTTGCAGACATTCTGTCAAGCAGAGTCATGGGCCAAACAGCATTTTAAAGGAATAAAATATTAACCTATTTATCAGAAAAATACTCAAATACATCAGTCCCTGTGTAATAAGTTGGTTATATAAATACTCTGGGGGGTAGGGAA
This sequence comes from Galeopterus variegatus, assembly GCF_000696425.1. Lineage (NCBI taxonomy): Eukaryota > Metazoa > Chordata > Mammalia > Dermoptera > Cynocephalidae > Galeopterus > Galeopterus variegatus. The sequence goes on along the minus strand of NW_007731008.1, from coordinate 73,795 downwards.
GCTGCCAACACCTTCACACACGTAGAAAATTATGTAGAATAAAATAAAAATTATTATTCAGCACATGGCAGTGCCAGGTAGGCTGGGAGCTGAAACACTGGCAAAGGAAGTGGGGGCTCGCCCAGGAGCCCTGTCTAGGTCCTGGAGGTGAGGGAAAAGGCACAGGCAAAGGAGAGGGTGAAAGCTAGAAATAAAGTTTTAAGGGAAATGACCCAGTCCTGAAACTAGTCTAAAAACATGCTTGTTATAAGAAGTACATTACAACAAAAGATCTAAATCTCAGCATTTCAGTTTAGATTTCAGTGGAAAATCCCTCCAGCCCCCGCCACTAACTCTATTTATCAGTGGACATTCCTGGACCAAAAGGAAATCTACCTACCAACCTGTCCTACCTATTTTTGAGGTAGGGCAAGGGTCTCACCTCCCAGCTACCTCCCTAAGAAGAGTCCCAACCACAAACACCAGCATTTGATGAGACAGCTCACACTGACTGTGGAGTTAGGTCTCAGTTGGAATGACTGTGCAAGAGAGCCAGTGCCTGGAAGGAGCTCCCCCATACAACCCAGGGCCCCTGCGTGGTCAGCAGACTGCTGCGGAGAGGCCATGGGCTCTGTCCTGGAGGGTTTATGGTCGGGTGCGGCAGGGGTCAACATTTCCTATGAACGAGGAGTGCTTTAAAGGTGGTAAGAAACAAGGAGTCATCTCTTCTCTGTTTAAGAGAAAATCAGCACAGGTCTCTGGCCCAGAGTTACTTGGCAAAAGATCTTGGTTCTTACAGGAAAGCAGGCTTTGTAATGCAGAGACTCCTGATACGTAAGCCGAGAGCAGCAGGTGAGCAGATTGGGATTCCAGCATCTTCTCCTTATGGTACTTAAGCCTACTTGAGACAAATTCTTAAGATAATCATAAAAATCCACAGCAACTTTGTTGCTGTTGGGATTTGCACTGAGATTCCGAATGGAGAGGTAGGGCAGGAGAAACAGGTTTGGATTTCTTTCACAGGGTGGGCAGAAGTATGTGAGGACTTAGTCAATTTCAAGAGCAACTGCACTTTAAAGGTGGTGAGAAAAACTTGGTCATTTCTTCTCTGTTTCATAGGAAATTAACACAGGTCTCCGGGCGCAGAGTTACATGCAAAGATCTTGGTTCTTGCAGGAAAGCAAGCTTCGCAATGCAGATTCCAGAAGGGAAAGGAGAGTGAGGTGTGAGAGGAGATGACTACATCTTTCCTGGCTTTGCACACACCCTCTTCTCCCCTCCCACATTTCTAGAACAAGAAATGATCACCAGCATCACTCATTTCCAGAATATTCTGTGAATTAAACTTTTCCTCACTGTGGTCTGTGAAATTCTTGTTTTCTTTTATTCTCTAAAAGAAAGACAGACAGAGGCCAAAAGAAATCAGCTGCCTTGCATCAACTCTGGCCCAGTGTGTTGGTGCAAGGAGGAATGTGGTGTTTCGGAGAGTGCACGCACAGCAGCCTCAAAGACGTGAGATTTCCAGAGCCCCAGTCGGAATGATAAAAGGGAGGAAAAAGCCAAATTGTCCTCCTGTGTTGCTCCTCAGGCCTGGACTGACTGGACAGTCCTGCGGCCTCATGGAGGTGCTTGGAGGACAGTCCTCAGCTGGAAGCAGGGAGGGGCTGTATGGACTCTTGGGCAGGTGGCCTCAGGAAGCAGGAGTGAGCAACCAGGGAAGATGAGGCAGTGGAGGAGGAAAAGCCGGCTCAGGGAAGCACGGATGGGCTGGGCACCATCACGGGCAGCAGGGGCTCCAGCCCACCAGGACCCCATGAGGAGCCGAGTGAATGGTGTCAAAACCATAACCAGAGTAGCCCAGTTGAGGGAAAGCGGGTGCCCCATCCTCAGGGTCTGGGACTTGCCACAAGGCAGTGACTTTGCCACTGTCTGGCCTGAACACACAAAGGCCAGACAGGTGGTGCCTCCCAAGGACAGAAGTCAAAATTCTTTGTCAGTGCCAAGTGCTTTGTGGCCCTAGGAGGCCCCCAAATCATTACCCAACCAATTGTTTTCCTTTCTTAAAAGCACTTACACCCATCATTCTGGAAGATACTCTGACATTCCAAGTTTGGCCTGCATGCTTCTCTCCCCCATCCACTCCTCTTTACCCCCCACCAGACCCTATGCTGCTCCTTGTGCAGCAGAAGGGAGGGGAGCTGCCTGCAGAGTTGCATCTCCTCCCCCAGATCCACTCTCACCCTTGACTGCAAGGCCCAATGTCCAGCCCTTAAAGTTTCTGTCTTTTTCTAGACACAGAGAGCCATGCTGCTGTCATGTCTTCCTAACCATGCCATGATGCCTGGCTCATAATAAATGCTCAGTAGACACCTTCCCCTGCCCTTTGTCCCCAGAAGGTAAAAGTCTCCAGTTTTCCCCTACCTTTCACTCTTGACACTAAGCTGCTTAAGGTGGGTGACTGCAAATATTACTGCTAGGAACATTTTCATAGCACTTTACATTTAAAACTGTTTTTTCCCCCCTAAATAGTTTCTGGCCCTTTCTTCAAGATACATATGAAAAACACACCTCATTGTACAATTCCTTTTGTGGGAAGATGCATCATTAACATGATTTGGAGAAGTCAGTGTCACAATTCAGATAATTTACTATTTCCCTTTCCTTTGCCAATGGTAAAGTCCGGAGGCCCTAGAAAATGTTGCTAAACCTTCTCTTTCTTATTTCCCTCCAAGCAGCACCGTGAATGTAATTGTGTTTGGTTTTGTTTCTCATACTCAAGGCCTCACAAGCCCTAGTACCTAGGCTGGGGGCATTTTAATTAGTGTTAATGCCTGGGCTGACCCTCCTCCCTCCCCCAATGACTTTGAGTGAGGGAAATAAACTGGTGAATCCAGACAAAGCCATGTGCGAGTTTGTGGTACCCCTGGTAAAGCTAAGCCCCCGGGATGGCTGGCCAGGCTCCCTAACCAGGCCTGCTTCCCTTCCCCCACTCCCCCAGACAATTTGGAATTTTTCAGTTCAAATAGAAATCAGTTTGGTGGAGGGGGGTGGATTTCTCCGTTTAATAAATAAATGCTTCTGGGACCTCTGAATCAGCTTAGAGTCTCCACTTTCTCATTACCAGGAGCATTTTCATTCTGAGATCAATACTACCCAATGTGCCCAAACATAACTTTACAACAACAATAAAGATTACATGGTAAATGCCTTCAAATACCTGGAATCTGGCCTTGAAATCAACCTGATATTTAAATTGACATAGATATCCCTCTGTCTGGCCAAAGCATAGTCACAGTTTCTGCCAGAGATACAGTGTTTCTTTGTACATTTTGAGTAAATTTCTATTTTTTCCCCAACCTTCATGGCTTAAGCATTTTATCCAGTTTAAACGATGGGGATTTAAATTGCTATTTTAGTGGAAGAGGCTTGATTAAAGCCTGTGTCCTCATCAAATTATTGGACAGTGGTTCTTGGGCTCTGTTTACATTAGTGTCAACCTTAATTTAAATTCTGCATAACTATATTTGCTTCACTAAATGCAATCGCCAGGAACACATCACAAATTACTTTGCATTATGGCCAGAGTCTCTTTGTCTATTGCAAAGTGTTTTGAAATTAGCACCATAAGTAACTGGCTGTAAGTGTCACTCGATCTCTTTAATGCCTCATTAATCAAACGCCATGGCAGCTGGTGTGATGTCCAAGCTCCTCACATATAAGATCAGTATCACTTGCTCCGTGCATTTGACCACGGTCTTTTAAACTCGATTCATTTTTTGTGCATTCGCCTTTTCTTATAGCGTGGTCACTCCCTCAGAGGCCTCCCCACAGGTGCAGCTTTGTATGGATACCAGTTGCATAGGAATTCTTGGCAGAAATTAAAAATAACCTTTTCCCCTCTTGTGAAAATCCATGATCTCAAAAAGAAAAACGTCTTTTAATGGAAGAATAGTCTCACCTGTTTCTCTGAGTTAGCCACAATGATTCAACATGATTTTCAGATTAACCTTAAAATGCCATGCTGGAAAAATTTTCCCTGGGCAAGTTTTTCTTTATGTCAAGAGTTAGAGAGAAAAAAGAAATACATTCACCCAGGCAAACTGCAATTTCCACCTCAGCCTCCATTCTCATAAAGGTGGGATACATTTAGTCTAAGCACCTAATCAGGAAAAAATATGTTTGTTTCTTTATCATGCAATATGAATTATTCTGCATTAAAAACAAAATTTTAAAATTTATGCTTACAAAAGAAATGCAGAACAACTTATAACTTGATAGTTATGTTATAATTCTTATAGAAAAAAAAGGTTATCATCCATCCTTGTATGTATACCCACAAAGTCATAGCAAAAGAGGACATATTATAGGAACTTTTGGGGGGGGTCTTTTCATGGTAGTATCAAACATTTGTAAATGTCTAAATAGAACCCTTCCTCCATTTCCATCCCATCTCCCTGCATCACACACCAGTCAGAATATGCACACACACATGCACACCCTTTTAACCAAATCTCATACTCACTGGCAATAAAACTATTTAGCAGCTCTACTGGATAATGGCTTCGTGGACATTTGAGAGGCTGTCTTAAGTCTGGTGTGGGCAGCTTCCCTGCAGGAGAGTCCTCTCAGCGGCTGCGGGGGCTGCAGCCCTGGCCGCACACCCAGTTCAGCTTGCCCCCACAGCCAGCAGACAAACAGGTGCTCTCTCCTCTGGCGGTGGCACGTGAGGTCGGCTCTTTGCAGAGCAATGTCTCAATGGGAGGCCTTTGGCTTCATGGCCTTTCCTTCTGACCACCCAGCAGGAAAAATATATGGAAGCAGTTTTTTTCTGCCAGTTTTGTCAGTGAAAAAAAAAAGAAAAAAACAAAAAGCCCCCACAACATTGAAACTCTGTATCCCGCAGGTGGGCTTCTGGCTTGTGAATGCTTAATGCAATCATAGTAAACCATTAATTTTCTTTGGTGCTAAACTTTTTGCCTTTTCACCCTATAAAACCGCTCAGGCTAAATAAACCTTATTACAATAGAATTAAGCATTGTAGCCTGGTTTCCAAAACCAACATCAGTGGCAAAACCCACTGAGACAGAGTATACACCCAGCAGTGCAAACCTGCATTAGAATTTGACTTTAAAATCAACTTAATATAAACCGTGTTTGTGCTTATTTTTTATATTATTATCATGTCTACTTTCTCTTATGACATTTAAAATAGATTCTGATTTTAAAAGAGCAAATGTGAAAGAACATTTTGATTATTTTTTAGATGACATTTACTCTGATATAGGTGTAATTTATGACAATTAGGAAAGGACATTTTATGTCCCACTATCAGTTCATTCAGTTTTTACTCTGATTCCAACAACCTGTATTCATTGGCAATCTGAACAAAATAAGTATGGAAAGGAAAAGTACAAAGTGATTTTCACAATTGGTAAATCGTAATTGAACACAGCTTTTAAATTGACAATCCCAAGCTTTTCCCTCTTTACAGCAGCCAGAGAAGTCTGATTATTTAAGCCAAAAACTCTGCCTCAAAATCTGCCTTTCCTGCTCTCCACAAACACCTCCCTTCTACTCCCCAAAAGGCAACATTTTGGCTTGGCAACCAGTACAAGTCACTGAAACCTTCAATTTAAATGCCCCACAAAGATTGCGTGTGAACACAGCTTGGATTTAAGAAAGAAAGAGGGGTAAAAGCACAAATCAGACGTGGGCAGTGTCAGAATCCTGTGCCCCCTCCCTTTCCATTTTTCCATTCTCTTCCCTACCGTCCCCTTGTAAAATAAAAGAGAGCAAGTGCAACCGGTTACACTAAAGGCACCCTGAGATTTAGGGGGATAAGTACAGCCTAACTTAGCTGCAATGCTGCAGCTGTGCTCTTATCTCGCTAAAGAGACAGGGGACAACAAAAGATCCCAAAGAAGGGACGGTGGCTGCATGGGAAAACCACTGCCCCAGCATTGTGGTGCCCTTCTGCTGAGCAAACAGTTCAGACTGTTCCTTCCCGTCTTCTGTTCTCTCCCTGGTACGTTGTTTGTGCCCTTGCATTTCATTCTGCAAGGAAGGTTGCTCTCTGGGCCTATAAGCAAACAGTCCAGAAAAGAGCTAGCCATCCTCTTCTCTTCCCCGGAGAACTAGCATTTTTATTTCGGCTCCAAGCTGTCAAAGACCTGGAGAGTTTATGTCAGTGTCCTGAATTAATTGCTTTAAGCTGGAGCAAGCTCCATGGGCTACCAAATGTCCAGAAGATGTTTATTAATAACGTTTCCTCCAGGATTCTGGCTCCAAGCTGTCCCTTGGTGGTGGCCTTTATCCACTGCCACCCTCTCACCCTGGCCTCTTGGTGCTCAGGAGGGGGTTGCCTCTTTCAGTCATCGTGACAAAATTTAGAATTGCCTCGGGTGAAAAAAAAATCCACCTATGTAACAGAGTGTGTATGATGATCACCTTTGTTCTGACCCAGAAAGGTCTGAGAGTTACAGAAGCTGCATGCCGAACCCTGCAGTGGGCAGGGGGAGAGCCAAGAGCAGCAAGGACATCCCTCTGTTAAAGCTCATTTAGCCAATGCAATTAGCAAAAGGAGCGGAAGAAATCGCTCTCTCTGCTTTTCCACCACATCTCCTCCCCCAAAAGAAAACTCAGCGAGGCTGACGGCATGGTGCATTTCGAAGTTTTCCTTGTACAAAAAAAAGGGGGGGGGGGCTCTTTAATAGAATGAAATAATAAACCAATTTATATACCAATATAAGACTAGGATCGTGAGTGCCATTGTGTAATTTTCCACTTGACTTTTCATTATCTACCTGAACAAAATCAATCTATATGTATGGGATCAACATACAATTCCAGAGATAAAAGCTGAAAATAAATGTGCTTTGCATATCCCGGAGATAAAAGACACAGTCCGAGATACTGCCTTTTCATCTCCATCAGATGCATTTATAAAATAAATTGTTGTGTCAAGGAAAAAGCGAAATGTAGTGGTGTATCCTGAGTGTTGACGCCTTTGCTGGAAATATTGATCCTGCAAATGAACAGTGGTTAATAAGTACCCTGAAGATGATATCAGGTCTTTTGCCCTAGTTTACACCCACCAGAGTGCAATCTGGGTCAATGTTTCTCCCAACCAAACCTTCCCATCTACAAAAAAAAAAAAAAAAAAAAAAAAATTATTCCGCTATTAACATGGATTTAAGGCTGAGGACTTCAAGGGCCTTCTGAAGCCTCTCCACAGAGACAAAGCACACTGAAAAATCACATTATATTAGAAACCCCTGTGCAGCAAATGCCCAGCTTGTGGAGGATTCTTGGCCTTTAAAAGGGAGGAAGAGATGGTTCCATGCACTTTGGGGTTGACATCTCTTACTTTAAACAGGTGGATTCCGTTCCCTTTATGCCCTTCTTTACCCCAATAATTAGAAATGGTGCTAGGAATCGTAAAATTCTCTCTAATCTGGCCGTGTCATGGGTCCTCCTTGGTTCCTTTTTTTTTTTTTAATGTATCACCATGGGCATTGCATCTGTGTGCCCAGTGGGCAGATGGCAGGGGTGCTATGGAGTGTACCCTGGCTATTGGGTTCAGGGCTCTTGGGGGAAAGCACACATATTCTGTCCTCCCAGGGTGGGCTCACAGGGCCTGTTATTTCCTTGAAGCAGAGGTTCATGTCCAACGTTGTTTTTAGACCAGTAAAGAAAGGCCCACAGGTGTGAGGGATGGGCCACCAACCAATCACTCTGAGTTCTTGGACATTTTCTGTTCATGAAAAAATATTGATGCCAGTCACTCAATCTCAGGCCAGGGAGCTGTGAAAATTAGCTCCTTGTTGTTGTTTCTTCACCTTGAGATTTAGCAACTTCAGGGGAGGCTGAATGTCTACTTGGGCAACTCGGTTGTCACAACTTCAGCTCCACAGAAGGACAAATCAACACTTTTATATTTTAAGCTCTTTGCATTGACAAATTCTAATGATTTTAGTTTGCTGGTTCGGTACAATTCTGCAACTCTTGATTATCATGCACACAGCTCTGTGTTCAGGCACAGTACTTAGCTGGACTTTGACATCACCTCTCTATTAACCAGCCTGGTTTTGTGTCTCATTCCTCAGTTCATATTCATTGAAAACTCTAAAGAAAGCACCAGAAGCAATCTGATACAGTGTCATGGCCTTTTGGTGAAACTCTTGTGATGGTCAAATTTCAGCATGTGGAGAAGCTCATGTGCTTCCAGTCACATGGGGTTCTTAGGAAAACAATTGTCCTCCTTCCATCTCATCTTTTTGTTCTGGTAGCTGAGAGTAAGCAACTCTAGAGGACACATAAGAAAGCAGTGTTAAGAGTTACACAGTCATGAGAACTTTGAAAGGAGAACTACATCCTAATGGCATATTTTGAAAAGTCCCTATATTCTCATTATAAAAGTTATGCCTCTTCTGCCTGGAGTGTTCAGCTCTGATGAACTCAAGGTATATTTTATCCATGATTTAATTACTCTATGATTCAAATCAGCAACCTAGATAATCAGCATGATGTCACATGAGCATCACCCAGCCTAAGGAAAATCTTTTAGGAGTTTCGTACTCCCTGAGTTCCATGGGGAAAGAAAACACACCAGAACAGGGTGTTCCTATTTAAACAGCAAAATCTGTCATTGCTGAGTGACATCACAACCACCTTCTTAGGCTGGAACAATTCTCCATGCATAAGCAGAATCCTGACACAGACTTGGAAAGCAATCCATATTCATAAAATAAATATTTATTAAACAGGAGAAACTGAATTTTTTAAAAAAGGAATTTTTAGTGACCATGTCATAGTTGAGCTATCTTGATGTTGTTTCCCAGGGGGAGAAAAATAGTCAGATGTCCAGTAAATGTATGTAGATGCATGCATTCAGATGAACACAATAAGACAGAAAGTTATTGTCAACTTTTGCTAGCTCCAGCATTTTTTAAAAAAACATATCATAGCAGTTCAATTCTTTAATGGAGGAGATGAAGAGTGTAAAACAATTCAAAAATGAGGGTGAAAACACACCTATCAGTTTTCTCAGGTAAAACAGTGGACTCCCAGCTGTTTACATACTGCAATTATACAACAATTACAACCTGGAAAATTGAAAAAAATACATGTATATATAAGTGCAGGCTGGGTTGATAATATGTCTGCTTAGGGATCATAAGCAAAATTATTTTTCCCTCAATAATGGCTTCATTCTTCCTTTCCTGTGCATACAGGGCATTTTTAAAATAACCAAAATACAGGGCACTCTTGATTTTCACCAAGAGATACAAACAAGTGTGATGAAACATGGTTCCCTCAACAGCAAAGCCCAGGGTGTCCTTTTACACCAGGTTTGATGCAGAAACAAGAAATTCATTTTACAGATGGAAAGTAAAAGGCCAAATGGGAATGCCTTCCAAAGTCATCTGTTGTCGTTATTGCTGTTTTACTGGAGGGTAGGAAGTGGGGATTGGAATTGGGTGAAACATAGTCTTAAATCAGAATCTCTTGCACACCCCTGTAGAACCATTCACTGGAATTCAGGGGAGATAAAATCCCTCCTCCTGGCTCTGAATTGTCAACAGAAATATCCGTTCAGAAGGGGACGAGATCTAAAAATGGGGCCAGGAAAGGGCTTTGCTGTGCCCTAAGGATGCCACAGACTTTCTATTGTATGAAAAATGTCCTTCAAGTGCTCCTTGATCAAGATGGTCCTTTTTTAAGATGAAAAGAAACATAACTATAACTTATCCATAGCAACAGTTTGAAAGCTGAATGAAATGCTCATACTGTCCCCGTGGAAGAATTACTGGATTATAATTATATAGAATACAAGGGAAAACATGCATGCTGTGAGAAGCACTTATATAATTTTCTCTAGGTCTTATAGTCTACAAGTTGTTAAAAAATGCTTTAAATGTGGAGAACTAAATGGAAATCTCTAAAACTAAATTAACACTTGACCAATAAAGTATTGCTTCTGTCACAGGAGATATGCAAGAAGGTGGCTAACCCTTCATCCTGTGCATGTTCCTGTTTTCCTTGACTTGAAAATGTTTTAAATACATTTCTTAAGTATGTCCTTGTCATTTAATAGTAAGGACTATCCATCCTTATTCAATTTATTTTGCCATGTTTCTGAATGCAACAGCATGTAATACCAAGGAGGGAAACAGGTTTCTCCTAAAGAAATATGAAAAACAATTGCTCTGTTATATAAGTTGGGTAATAACAGCTCCATGGCAATCTCCTTTAAAATAGCATTTGATACACTTCTGCAGCATGAGCTGCAGGCATTCTGGTTTACACATGACTCCAGGCTGCAACAGTAGCAATTGGGTCAAATATGTTGATATAAGGTGGGATTCATGAAAAATCAAATTAGGTGTTCAAATGTACTTTATTTTCTTTTCCAGAAATTCTGCAAGATAGAGATATGGATTACAGCTGAACATAGAGAGGGTACTTAGTTTTCAATTAAGCCAGGAGGTGTCTATCAAGAGTGTCATTTTAAAAGGACTGTCCATTCTCTGCAGAAATGACCATGCCTTGTCTTAAGCATCACAGGGAAGTTCAAAAGGAGTATCTGCAGCCCTGCACAGGAAAATGTGTTGCTCCTCAACTTCCCAGCTCCACTCACACTTTGAAAATGGTTCATATTGGCTGCAGACTGACTCGTATAAATCAGGAACAGCATCAGAGAATTCTCAGCTGATCTGGGAATTTATAAGCCAAAGAACAGTGCTGGAAGCCAATTTCTCTCTCTTTGCTTTCCTCTGGGGGGCTAGAGACAGAGAAAAAGGACAGTAGAAAATACACTGGGAGTCTTTTCTACTTTGAAAGAAGATAAGCTTCCATTGTAAAGTAATTTGAAGAGTGAGAATTCTAGTAGTGAAAAATTTCAATGCTAGCTTTCCTGGAAACTCAAGACTGATTCAAACAGCAACTACTGACGGGCAGTTTCTCTACAGTTGTGAGCTTATTTTATATTATTTTATTTTTGAGTAAACAAGTAATTAAATTCAGAAATGCCAACAAAAGCAGGGAGCAGATTATTAGATATTTTGCTTGACATCACGCAAAGTAATTTCATGAAGGGACACTGGATTTCAAAATTTTAAATGTTCTCATCCTAGCTAAAAAACCAAATTATATCCAAAAAAGCAGGCCTGAGTTGATGCGATAAATTATACAAATTTTAGGTGATGTAAAGAAAATTTTGTGGAACTTCACATCATGGCTTGGAGTGGAATTAAATAATATGCTTGATCTCTTGTCCGTTTTCAGCTCTTCATGTTTACACTTTCTTTTTCCTATTTTTACCTGCGTTCTGCAGCTCTAGATGCACATACAGATGGTTACATTCTCATACTGGACACCCAGAGAAGGTCACATGTTTTTCATCAATGGAAATTAGTTCCCTTTTTAAAATGGAAAATGTCATTAAGTTCTTGAATAATTCAAGAGTAGAGGTCACAATACAGTGTCCCTTTTGGGGGTCTTTATGGTGCAAATGGCAAAACAAGGCGATCCTATCAGTAAGAGTAGATCTAAGGTTTACAATGTAGCTCTATTTAGTGTGACAGGAAAATTAAATTACACGAGACACTCATTCATTGTCACCCGTTAACAGGCTTGGGAAAATTGTGGCTCCCCAGGGACAAATCACTGACAACCCACGAGGGGAATAAAAATATTTCATTTTAATTGGCTGCTGTTTCCTTTGATTGATTTTGAAAACAACAAACATAAACACAGCCCCCACAGCTCTCCCTGGAAAAAGGGCCCTGAATCTCCCAAATACGCTCACACTCAACAGTTTCTGCCCGGGAGGCGGGCGCGTTAACAACTCTGAGTTGCAGGGCTCTGTTTTCTCAGCCACGGTTGAGCTGGTCTTGATCCAGGGGGTCCTGGAAAGGAAATATAGGGGTAGGTTGGAAATAAAAATTGGCTTCCACTACTCCCCATCCCTTCCCTATCGGGGTTGGCTGGACTAGAGTCACTGGGTTTCTTTAACGAGGCTGCCTCTCGAATCCAGGAGGACAGAGGAGGAGGCAGGAGGGAGAGAATGACGCGCAGGCCACCAAGGAGAAAAAGTCACATCGCCCTTCGCATGCGATCTCGGGCATGACACGGGGCCGCCTGGGCTGGGGTAGGGTAAACCAGCTAGGACCGAGGAAGCGGGGGCGGCGGGGGCCAAATGGAAACCCTCGGAGGTCACCCAATGACATCGAAGGTTCTCCAAGGCCACGACAGCACATCTGAGCCCCCGCAGGTGTCTCAGCGTCCCCCACAGTCCCAGTTAAGACTGGTGGGCGTGGCTGCCTGGGTCCGGCTCCCACCTTTGACCAAGGCCGTTCTACCTGCAGGTCCTGCCCGCTGCCGCGCGGTGCCCTGTTGGCTCTCCCCGAACGGGGCGACCTTGGCACCTGCAGGAGAAACCCGGGGCTCGCTGGTCTTCCCCGAGGCGGGAGGGGAATAAAGTCGGCCGCGCTCACCGCGGCCGGGTGGGACAGGCTCGGTCCAGTGGGTTGGTGGCCTCGGGTCCGTTCCCTGCGCTCTAGAACTTGCAGAAAAGCAAGAGTGACCGCCCCTCTGCCTCGTGCTTTCTTAGATCCCCGGCTGCCCCCGTGATATTCAGCTGACATGTCCGTGGCTCGGTCTCCCCCACCAAGCCCTTGGCAAGTCCCGTGCCAGCGAAGTGAGCCTTGAGAGGGGCGCGGAGACGCCCCGGAGGCAGCCCTCCCAGGCCGCCGTGTGTCGCGCGCCTCGGCCCCCTGTGCTCGCCCCGCGGCTGACCATGCCTTGTCTTAAGCATCACAGA
>NW_007731008.1:49037-59993 GCF_000696425.1 Galeopterus variegatus | reverse complement strand
GCGCCCCGGCGCGCCCGGGCACACGCGGCCCTCGCTCCCGAGCGTCTGCGCGCCGCCGTGGTGTGCAGCGACCGCGGGGCCGCTGCCAGGGTCCCCCTGCCCCCGCGCCCGGAGCTAAGGCGAGGCCAGCGGCTCGGGGCTCCTAACGGAATGAGGACAGGGGGTGCGCTCCGTTCCCGAAGCGGGCCCGACTTTAGGGACACTTAGGTCAACCAGGTATTCCGTGTTTAAGAAAAAGTATATTCCGATGTGGTATGTGCCTAGGGCGAGTGATTTAGGGCTGAACTTTGATACATTTCCTAGTGGAATTAAAGAACAAGTTCCATGCGGGGCGGCGGGGGGTGCAGTCAGGGGCAGTTTAGATGCTTTTCATTTTCTAAATGCTTCGATTTAAGCAAACAGTTGGGGGTCCCAGGCTGCCTAATGCCAAAGACAATTTTCTCTGGTTTTAATTTGATTTGCATTTTTTCAACTTGATCATATTCAATTTCACGGCTGAGTACACATGTAAACACCTAACGGTCGTGTTTTTTGCCCCTTGCACCAAACAGAATGTAGCTTATCTGAGTGCCACGGCAGGTTACACCCCGCGTCCCCAAAATATCTGAAAATTTCTCCTGAATTATTTTTTGAGACTTAGCACGGCTTTGCCTGGGCTCCAGAGTTGGCAAACTATTAAAAGAAATCTAAACTACTGAACTAGCCCAGGTGTGAGGAGACCTGCACAATCACTGCTGAAACGTAGGCGTTCAAGAAAACAAATTTTTGTTAGACAAAGAATCAATTCCTTTATTCAATATATTTTCCACATCGTATTAATAGCTCTAAACAATCTAAAAATGTAAATAAATTCGCTTCCCCCAGAAAGGTTTTTAATACATATTTTATCGCTAGAAGATAAACTTGGAGAAATGTAAAGAAATCATCTTTATAAGGAGAGGTTTAATGTGCACCACTGAGCTATTTTATCAAACATAAGATTTAGGGAAAAATATAAAATGACATTGGAGAATTAGCTTTAGTCATATCAAAACTGATATTCAACAAAAGAGCACTGCTAATGACAAAGAAACTAGGATGCTGCGACCTGCTTGTGAGCAGCTACACCAAAAACTGTAATGTGCGTGTATGCCAATCTGTTATTCTTTCGATTCCTGAGGATAAACCATAGACCTGACTTTGCTCAAAGAAATAATTGAGTCTCATCAAATGTGCAGATAGAACGGCACATAATAAAAAATCTCAAAAGTCCAAATGCATTTTATACCCCATTTACAAAATTGTGCTAGAAAGGGAAAGGAGGAAAGATTAAGGTACCTTTTTGGCTTGTCCAGGAGCACCTCATATAATAAAATAGGCATCTAATTTCCAGAACTATACTTCATTTTAAAAATATATTTATCTGCTTGTACACCACGTGGAACATTTCATACTGTGAAATATACTTCTATCTTAAATCCTAAGAATTTACATATTGCAATGTTGGTTTTATTTTTTAGTTTTTTTTTTTCTTTGAGAGCTCATAAACAAGATTAGTGATTTTTGAAAAAAATAAAAGATACTCAGATTTTGGCATCTTGTAAGAAATAGATTCAGACATTAGATTTTTGTAAGATTTCTTTGAAGGTTTTTTCTTGAGGCTGGTTGATAATGGAGAACTGTATTTTAAGCTGAGGTGATCTAATTTGAAAAATATTTCTTATCATGTGAAAAGCGTTTAAGCAAACAAGAAAAGAATTTTATTTGAAATAGTACCGACTTTGAAAGAGTAAGTTCCTAGAGTTTAAAGAACACTTTCGTTGCAGGTTGACTGTCCAACGCCTTAAGGAAAACTGTTCTTTATCATTTGGTTTTCTGAAAAAAAATAATTGTTGTGTTTTAAATTATCATTGTTTAGGATTTGCACTAAACTTATATGTTTTGGATGACTGACAATTATGTTTATTTTATTTTACACAAATAGACGGCCGAGTATGCACGTTCAGCACAGCACTTCATAGCTATGAAGATAGGACTAAATGAAGGGGGCTAATGATAACAAACGGTCTATTCAGAGAATCACCAATTGTGGACAATAGGGAACATCTTTCACTTTTCTATTAGTAATTGAGTAGTAAATGGGGACCTTGCTAAGGACTACTATAAAAGTTCGATTATTAGAAACTGAGTTGGCCATTTTCATTTGCTTTCACCCCCGAAGAGTCTGTACTGGGGACCGTAACTGCCTGGTCCAGAAGCAGCCCTCCTGCATTGCAGACAGTGAATCTGCCCCCACCCCCAACTTTGTTCCTCTGGGTCTGAGCTGCAACAGGCTTATCAAAGACCGACCGGGAATTCTGGCAGGGGTTAGGCGTGGGGGAAGGGAAGCCAGTGAGGAATGGGGAATGGCCTGGGGAAGCCCTGGAAAGTATTTTAGCCAGGTGGGGGCTTTCAGAGGGGGCAGGGTAGGGAGCCCAAAAAGGCACCCCTGAGCCTTCCCTACAGACTTGGGGACTTGGAAGGGTATATCCCTTGGGAGAGTCATGAGTCCCAGAAGGAAGGCGTAGCACCCCCAAAAAGACCCACCTGCTGGGGATGAAGCATGGGGGCTGGGAGGATTAGCTAAGGGTTTTATAAAGGGTTTTGTGATCTGTCCGTTCATTATTAATAGGAGTCCAGAGGCCTGAGGAAGGGAAGGGGTGTGTGTGTGTGTTTGTGTGTGTGAGAGAAAGAGAGAGACAGAGACAGAGATAGAAAGAGAGAGGAGATACTAAATCGTGCAGTTACTTTTAGTTGTTTATGCAGCAAGGGTAAAATCTAAACAGCGCTTTCCGCAATGAAGGGATCACCTTGGGTTCCAGAGTTGAGCTCCCTAAATGAGTCTGGCATTCTGATAACTGCAGGTGAACACCTGAGATCAACTCCTTCCCACTGCTTGATGCTGGGAAGTGATAAGGATGCATTTGCTCATGAGCTCTGGGAAGGGAGAGGCGCAAGGGGGATTTAATTGTCTGGCTGGGTGAATCGAAATGTCCTTTTAAAGCAAAGAAATCAAGAGAGATTGGCCTTTAATTGGCAAACTCTGCTGGTGAGAGGGGTTGGTAATTAAAATGAAAAGAGGACAAAATATAGATTGGCTAACCCTTCCCTGTTCTCCAACCCCAATACTCCAAAATTGCATTCTCTTCTGTTCTCGCAGTTTTTAAAATGCTCAGTGCACAACCTGAGTGTGGGTAACCATTATTTTCATGCTCCACTTTAGTCTGACACCTCAACTATCCAGTTTAGAGTGGGGAATATGGTTAATCAAGAACTCTGTTTTCTTCCAAGAGTTGGTCATTCCCACATCCTCGACATCACTGTGTGTGGAGCTGGCCTTACAATCCAGGTGTCTAAGTCTCCCCTGAAATGCCCAAATGGAAGATGCCAAGTCTGCAGGAATCCTACACCATTAAAAACAAGCATGCCAGTATCTTGAAAAGAAAAGGAGACCTCCCCACTAAGTCGGGGCCCTGTTTTGGGGAAGGCCAGTGCTCACTCCCACCCTGTGTCACCAGAGCCTAGTGCAAGCAGATGCTCAGCCACTGTTCATAGGCATGCAGCTCAGCAGGATGGCATTCGTTCTGCTGGGATGGAGCTCTTCCCTCAGATGATAAGCCCACTGGGTCCTGGGCCCCGTTTCCCCTCCATGATGGGTGGTGGCCAGGTTACCTTGGCAAGAATCCTATTTAGGGGCAAACTTCAGATCTTGGTATATATGTTGGGGGAGGAGCCTTACTGCTCATGCAGCTGTAGGCCAGCTGTGGGAGTGTGCATTCCAGCTGTGACTCATCTGTGTTGTCATGCCACCAGGTGTGGGTCAGGGTGAGGTCGGAGGCAAGAGTCTCTTAGGACATCCCTGGTCCCTGCTCCTACAATCTCCCCATAAGAAATCAGGCTGACAGGCAGCAGCTCAGAAATAATTTAGCTATGTAGATTGTTTTAAACCTGTATGTCAGCCCATGGTCTCTGCCCCTGACATTTTTCTCTTCTCTGGCATTTTCACTTTCTAATCACAATGCAAGAGCCATCTAGCTGCCAATTCTCTTTCTGTCTCCTCCTCCCTTCCAGCATTAGCCAGTTGACGCTGGAAGTTTCAGTGGGGAAGAGAGCATGGCCCCAGTCTGAATGAACCTCTGGACAGTTTCAAGGGACCATGGTCACATAAGAATTCTGATTGTGTTACCTCAAAAGAGAAAATGAAAATTCAGCCTGATCCCAGACATAACCCATCCTAATCTCTCCTAGGACAGTCGGTGAGGTCTCTGCCATCTTTCTGAGAGGCACCCAAGCCTCCCTCTTCCCGAGATCTTCCTGTTTTGTTTTGTTTTTCCATTTTTCCCCTAGCACTTCAGACATCCCTACTACCCACTACCCACAGCAGCTCACTTCACAGATTCTGGAGTCCTGGTGAAGGCATTCTTCCTACTGCATTGGAATAGGAGGTGTCTGTGCCCCAGATTCATGTGAAGCCAAGAGAAGTTGTAAGAACATAGAATTGAAAGACTTGATTTCAATGCTGAGCTCTGAAATTGGAGCAAGTTCCTTAACGTCTCCCTGCCCCAGGCTTTTTTCAGTAGAGGGTGGATTTTCTCAGCCAGCAAGGCATATAGTTGCTGAAGTTACTTCTTTCTATGTGTGAACTGCTCAGTTTAATGTAGCTCAGAATTGCTGAACAAATGGAAAATATATGGTGAAATCAGCCTGCTTTATTTTGACTTAGAATGGGTTTTAGAAGGTAAAGAAAGCAGAAAGCTGAGCAAAGTGTATATTTTATACCAGTGTGTGTGCATGTTGACATTCTGACTTCTTTGCTAAAGATTCCTTTGACCTCCATACAGAGTTCTCTACGGCCCAGGTCCTGCCCTGGCTGACACGTCACCATTCCTTCACAGAAAATGTTATATAATCATCACCTGTCCTGTCCAGTTCTCCAGCTACCCACCTCATGCTTTTGGCTCCTTTCAAGCCTTCTCCTCCAAACATTTCCCAAGATTATTTTCTTTTGTTTTCAAGAAATGTACTTTTAACACTTATTACTTCACACTAGAAATTGTATGCTTTCCTTTAAGTGAGCAAACATTTTCAAACAAAATTCATTATATAAGTGTGTCTGCTTTGTAAAAAGAGAAGGAATAATGAATTGGGATCACATTTCTAATGCAATAACAATTTGAAATACACAAGCATGCAATCCTATTTTGATTCACTCAGGTCACTACCAACCCTGGTCCAAACCAGTTTTCGAATATGTGCTTTATTCTTTTCAAATAAATGTAACAGTGGAAAAGCCAATTTACCTATGGGAAAAAAATGTAGTCCTCAACAACTTAAGCAAGTGGAAGTGGAACTGCACAAGCAATAGAACAAAAACAACAACAAAAAACAGCAAAGAACTCTCATGCCAAAATGCTAACCTGCATCATACTCCAGTATTTTCCTCCCGGACATATATGTCTGTGATGCTGAATTTTTCCCTCTTGGTTAATTTAATGAAGTTGCAGTCAAATAAATATAGTATTGCTAGCATCATCTTCTGACACTGCTGGGAATATTGCTGCCTCTAATTAATAAGAGAAGGCTACACTCCAAGCACTTACTTGCCCTGGTGAGAACATGAAACCTCTAGTTTTGCATAAATGAATGTAACCTAATTTGTGTTGCTTCTTTCAGCACTCCCAGCTATAAGTTGTGTTATCAGTGAAATACCACCCCTTCTTCAGAGGGAGGGAGGGAGGGAGAGGGAGAGAGAGGGGGGGAGAGAAAGAGAGAGGGGGGGCAAGTAAGTCAGTTGCTTTTTAATGTGAACCTAGGGTGGGGGGTTGACAATGACATCTGACCAGTTCTTGTGGATGTCGGCAGGAAGCTCAGAGGAACAGCCACTAATGTAAAAAAAATTAAGCATACTGTCATGAAGACATGCTTGTAAAATAAAAACAACCCTGTCCTCTCTACCTGTCCATGAGAGGGACTTTTTAGCACAAGGTGGCAACTTCTTCTGCAGAGTATATACAAAGAATCCAGAATAGGCCCCAAGGGTATGGGGGCTGAGGGGGAGGGGAGACTGGGCATCACCTCCAGTCTGGCAATAGGGACCATGACAGAATCACAGCTTGTAAAAAAAGCCTCCATCAGTCTCCCAGGAGACAGCCGACCTCAACTTGGGTGTTCCCCGCTTGTTAGCCTCAGTCATAATTGGCCTCTCCTCCCATCCCACGTTGTTGTTTTTCTGTGTGTGGCTTTTGGTGTGAGCATGTTAGGTCATCAACAAATACAATGGGGGGAGTGGGAGGGGGGATCCACATGATTGTTTTAAAGAAGAAAGGAGCAAAGGGATGAGAGAGTGGGCAGGAAGGCTGTGAAAGGAATGGGGAAGACGCCCCAGGATTTAGGCTTCTGAGGCAACCCCTGGAGTGCTCAAGGGTAGGGAACTCCCTGGGAGTTTTGTCAAAGGGAGAAGAGGCCTGCCAGGAGCTGGTGACCCTGCTGAGCTCTGTTGGGGACACATATCTATTCCATACTATTTCTGTTTGCTTGTCTCTGGAGGTGCCTGTAACATGCTGTCTATATCCGGTGCATCTCATCAAAAAGAATTTTTAAGAAAAATCCCCATCAGAGTGATATGTTCTAGAAAGGTCTCCTATGAGGAGCTGAAGACCTGGAGGTCAGACTCATCGTCTTTCTCCATCCGCTTAAAAAATAGTGTCTCCCCAGCTCTTCCTTATCTCTTTCTCCACCCTCCATCCTTTCTCTTTTCATTCTCAGAAGAAAACCAGTCCTGAGGATAGAGGCTGTAAGATATTTATGATCTGAAGTCTGCTATAAAGCCCAAAGGGGAAATGGCTTTGCAGTCAAGGAAGGTTGAAGATACAGAACATTGTTTTCGCTCAAACAGGGACAGATAGGGTCCCAAGACCCTCAAATCTTTACTTAATGTAAAAATGAACATTTAACAGGGGAAAGAAGCAGCAAGAAGTGTAATTAAATGAAGTTGCAAACTTTGGGGTTTTTTCCCCCTTGTTTTTATGTTTTTAAAGTTTTAAATGTCACTCACCACGCTTCCGCTGGTCTGGGTTGCCATGGTGCGGCCGCCAGGACTGGTGCCTACGCTGTCCCCCACCTAGCAAAGGCATTTCATGTCTGAAACCTTGTTCTTTTACTACAGCAGGGACAGCAAACTAGAGCTAATGGCAGTACGGTGTGTGTTGCGGGTTGGGGGGAGGGGTGTCTATTCCGTGTGGCAGGACTTGGTTCCTACAAGTTTGTGGACATTACACAGCACCAGCTGCTCTGCAACTCTAGGTCCATAGTGGCTGGAGAGCTCAGAGAATGTTTTTTTTTTGTCCACGTCTAACAGGATGAAGATTCATAGTCAGAACGGGTCCTGCTGCTTTTCCGGAACACTCCTGGTGTGGACACATAGAAGATCTCCTCTCAGCCACCCCTCCCCCCAAGCCGGTAGCACCCCCTGACCCGGGCTGCCTTAAAGGATGCTCTGCTCCTAAGCAAACCAGTGCCCCAAGGTCCTTCCAGGTACCTCCTCTTGCAAACGCTTCCCCTTATGCCCTATTAAGCTTTATCTCTCGACTCTCTCCGCCCCACGCCCACATTAAAAGGCCCCCAAAGCACTGAAGACTGGCTTCTCTTTATAAACCAGGAGAAGGCAGGCGATAAAGATCAAGCTTTTAAATTGGACATTTGGAAGATTACATCTCTTCAGCGAGGGTCTTTCTTTCAAAACTCGCACTGAATTAGGGGCCGGGGCTACTCTACACCCGGCTCTCAAAGGCCGGGCACCTTTTAATTTGGCCGTGGAGTGGGCTGGGCTAGGTGACCAGGCGCCATCAAAGGCCCGAGGGAAGGCCGTGGGGCGACACTCGTCTAATGACAAGTAATTGACGGATTCGAGGCCGTGCATTACCAGCGGACGGGGAGGCATTAATTATTTAAAAACGATTAGCCTTGCGGTGTGTCCTGCAGGCGTTCCGTCTTGTTCAGGGAAGATAACCAGCCAAGCGAGGCGGAGCCGGGGATCTGAGGGCGGCGGGCGCGCTCCCCAGCCGGCCTTGGGTGAGGTGGACGAAGGCGCGCAGCCCAGGGCACCAGGGAAGCAGGGGAGGGGCACCCGGGGTCCCCACACCTGGAGATGCTTAGATAACATTGACCCTGCCGATCAGCGAAACCGATTTCTGCCCATTTGGGTAGGGGATCTGGTGACTGCGGCGCAGACTGGAAGGGCTTTCCAGGTGGGGTTGGCAGGCAATTTCCGGGGACCAGTTACCCAGCGCGTCTCCCAGCCAGGCAAGAGACCCAGAATAACCGAGCCGGACGCGGGCGTGTCACAACTCCTGAATCCCGGTGTGTAAAGCAAAGACTCCAGGGAGAATGTAGATGGGGGTGGGGGATAGGTGGCACCTGGTGTACCCCTGGCAGAAGGCACCTTTCCGTACCCTGGAAAGCCGAGGGTGCCGCAGTTCCTACACGCAGTAGCGGAACTACTAATTTCCCGAGGCCGGTGCCTCCCCGCAGGCGACGGAAAGACGGGGTTGGTTGAGTTCTGTCCTTCAGACTCGCGTCCTCCCGCTCCGCAGAGCGCCAGTGCAGCATGCCCACGCGTGCTGCTGCCCCGGCCAGCGGCGGAAGGGGGCTCCCGAAGAAAACAGGCGACTTGGTTGCAAGAGAGAATGGAGTGATAGATGGTCCTGCGGCCGAGGTCTGACATTTTCTCCCGGACGCAGCTCTTTACCCCCGAGGTTCCCCCACCTGCCTGCAGCCGAGCGCGCCTGCACGTAAAGACCACCAGCCGCTTCCTGCAGCGAGAGCTAACGTTCGCCGGCTTCTTGGAAAGGCGCTGCCCCTTCCCTGCTCCCGCGTGGTGCCGACCCCCGCTGCCCGCTCGGCCAGACCGCGTCCCGGGAAAGGCCGAGACTGGCTGGACCCGAACCCGTGCGCGCCTTGAGGAGGGCGTCGCCACGCTCAGGCCTCCACCTCTCCAGACTCCCCTGTACCAAACACACCGTTCCCTGCTGACCCCCACCCTAGACTCTGAGGCCAAGGACGCACCCCGTCTCCCCCCGCCCCCCGCCACTGTCCTTGGGAAACACGCGGCCCTCAGATCAAATCCCCAGTCCCCGAGCTGCGTTGCCTCGGGGCCTCACCAAACCCCTCTCTAACTGAGCTCAGAGCCTAGACAATCTGGGTTTGTAACTCCATGACTCTTCGTCCTTCCACATCGTGCATTCTCCGAAGTCCCCCGCAAAAAAAAAAAAAAGCCACTTCCCAACCCCCTGGGTCTTCATCGACTGAACTTCTCACTACAATCCCAGTTCAGGTTCAGTGTGTCGCGGCCCCTGGAAGGGAGGAGGACTAGCTGGAGGATGGGAGGCGTGAGGGCAGGAGTGGGGGGCAGACGCCGCCGAGGGGAGCCCGGGCGCGACCCCCGAGTGGGCGCGCTTCCTACCTGCGGTGGCCGGCGGGCGGGCGGGCGGTGGAGCGTCCAGCGCGCGGAGGGAGGCGGCCGACTGCTCCGAACCGAGGCATCCCCGCATTTATTTGAGCTCAAACCGAGCGACTGTTGACTTTAGCACACAAAGCAAAGATTTCACTGCCCGCTAGTTTAAAAATGAATATTTTACCAAGATATCGATCAGCGTTATAAAATTCAGTTAAGTACAATGGGATCCTGGCAAAAAAAAAAAAAAAAAAAGAATAATAAAGGAGGGGGTAATATCTGTGCAAATTTGCTGAAGTGTGACGTGGCATGGAAAGTTTACCCTCCTGGAATTCGGATCTAGAATGTTTTTTTCGGTTGTTTACTGACTTTGTTTATTCACAGATCACGGTTGCTTAAACCGGCGCGCGGAAGGCTCAGGGAAAAGGAAGAAAAAGACGGGGGGAGAGACGCTGCACCCCACAGTACCTAGAGTTGGGGAAGCGAGCTACGGCGATCTGTGCGCCGGTAAGCTTGGAACCCGGGCTGGGGGCTGGGGGCTCAAAGGGAGGGGGTGGATTGAAAGACACAAGAAGCGCAGAAAAGCCTCCGAAAGCGCCTCTCCCCGACATCCTTTTTATGTATTCGGACAGAACTATATCTTATCGGCCGGGATCAGTGGAGGGGGGCGCGCTAAGTAGTTTAAAACGACCCTCGCACAATGGGCGTGCGATACGAAACATAGCAGGTTAGGGCAGCGCTTTCAGCCTTCATTGTCCCCCACTCGGCCCCCAGCCCTGCCTCTCGGCTCCCTCGCCACGGGAGCCTTTTATGTGATAATGAAACACATTTCAGGCCGGGCTCACGACGTGTGTGTCCTTGCCAGGGGGAGAGACTGCCTGATTGCTGGCTGCGGCCTCCGGACTCTACCCCCCCAATTTCTTGTGTTCTTAGGGACAATGTGGCATGTTAAATAGGGATTTGGAGGCGGAGGTGGAGGCGAGGCGCAAACTCCCCTCAAGCGCGTGGGAAGGCCAGGGTTGGGGGTGGGGAGTGGCAGAAACCCCTGCAAGGTGGCAGAGGGCGCACGGGGAGGCTGTCTTCAGGGCTGGGGCTCAGCTGGGAAGCTCCAGGTCAAGAAGCCCAAAGATCTAGTCTCAAAAATAGAAGACTGGGCTTAGAAACCAGAGGCAGAAAGTCCTGGCCTCAGAGGCCGGCCACCGCAAGCTACTGCGCGCGGGAGTGGCCCCACGTCTGCGGGTTTCGCGACGACAGTGGCTCGTTCCCTTGTCCAGCCGGCTTGTGGACTAGTAGACGTCCTGACAAAATCAAAGCAATGCTGGGCTCCCCTTTGCGCACCCAGACCGGGCTTCCACTGCCATTCCGGGTGTCCACTGCCTGCTGTTGGCCACCAATTTGGGCCGGCTATGCAGTCTGTGGGGAGAAGCAGCACAATTTGTAAAAAAAATATATATGTGTATATATATATATATATATATATATATATA
>NW_007731008.1:43444-48037 GCF_000696425.1 Galeopterus variegatus | reverse complement strand
TATATATATATTCTGGGTCTTTCCTTATACTTTTGGAGTCTCCTTGAAGGCTCACAAAATACCCACTCAATTCACTCCTCCTGAAATCCTAGTTTGCCAGCCTGATCTCCCGGGCTAAGAGGACGCTTTGCAGGGGGTTGGAGAGAGGCAGGAGGAGCAAATCTGCAAACACTGGGATCTCACACTGCCAAGGTCAATTAGCCAGCCGTCCCAGACACCCCCTTCCTCTGTCTCACCCTCAAAACACCTTATTTTTAAAAAGGACAGTTGAATTGTCATCCTGAGCTATCCATTTTAATCTGATTCTCGGAGAATGTCCTGTAAATGTTTCCCCAGAGCAGGTGCCTCACCACTCCTGGGAGAGTGGGGTCTGCCATGGTTGTGCCCTACACCTACATGAGGGAGGATGTTGGGAAAGGGTGGTGGAGTGTGCACAGAGGCTGGAGGCTGGAGGTCCTGGCAGAATCCCAATTCCAAAGAAGGATAAGGGGGGTCAGAGAGGCATCGGTGAAAAAGTAGAGTGCTGCACCAGGAATTTGCAAATCCAATATAGGCTCACTGACTTGAAGGGAGGCCAAAGGTTGGAAATACAGCAAAAACATGTAAAATCCAGGCTTTCCCTCAGAGAAGCCGGCCCAGGGGCCCGAGAAACTTCAAACCAGGGCATCTTCAAACAGCCCCGCTGGAAAATTAAGATATGTGGAGCGTGGTTTTCTTCTGACTTTAAAAATAAACCTGCTGAGATGGCCCACAGAATCTGTTTCATTGTGTGTAAGGTTAACCTCAAAATTCAAAAAGTAAGCATAAACAACATTGAGTTTTATTTAATGATACACTTGCTGAAGTGTTTAGGGAGAAGTGTACTGGTGTCTGCAATTTACATTGAAATGCATTTAGAGAAATAGGATGGATAGACTAACGGAGGTGTGGACAGGTGGACAATATGTGATGAAGCAAGTATGGTGAAATGTTCCCTGTAGAATCTTGGCAGTGGGTCCATGTGTGATTACTGTAAAATTTGTTCAACTTTGGCACGTCTAAAATTTTTAATAATACAATGTTAGGGAAACAGCAACACCCTTCCCCCAATAAAAAATAAAACCTGCAACCAGCCAATCTCCCTCATTCCTCTTTGAAATTTTCAGACACTCTTATTTCTTAATTCAGGCAAAGGGGAAAAAAAATATCTTAAAAGAACTGACTCAAAGAATAAAACTGTCAATAACACTTTAATATAGATTGTGGAACTCTGGCTCTTGCAGCCAGAATACACATTTATAAGCCATAAATAAAGCACGCAGAAACCATAAATTAATCAGACCCTAGACCTGGATTTCACCGTGTCAAGAATGGGAATGCATTTTTTTCTTCTTGGTCATTTACAATAGACCCTTACATTACTCCCCCCACCCCCTTTTAAACAATAGTACAATCCTCTGGATCTCTGTTAAAACTACATGGTTTTACACCGAGTCACTCACAAATTTTTTTTTGTTTTTTGTTTTTTGGGGTTTTTTTGGTTTTTTGTTTTTTTTTTGTTTTTTTTTTTTTAAGTAAAACTTCCCTGTAACAGCAATGGAGAACAACAACAACAACAAAAAATCAGAATCTGCAGGTGCTTCAAGAAGCAGGAGTCTACACAGTAGTGGAAACCAGAGGCTTTTTTTTTTTTTTTTAATTTATATTTTTTCCCCTTTCCCTCCTTATATAGAATGATGGGTATCACGGTGGCCCTTCTGTTTGGGAGGGAAGTACTGCAGTGAGTGAGGGGAGACTACTGTCTGGGGGGCGGGGGGTGTGATGGATTTCTTCTCCCTTGCATCTCACCAAATCACCTTCCCAAAGTCTCGACCCCACGTCCTCGCTATCGTATCCTTGTGCCAGGCTGCCAGAGCTAGCCGGGCCTGAGGCCGTCTTCTTAAGAGGAGTTCATAATGGGCCGCGAGTACACCCCCTGGTAGTAGGAGGTGTCTGCGGCCAGGGGCGAGGCGTCCAGGCCCGTTTTGTTCGTGACCGGGCCCATGGCCAAGCTGCCGGGCATGGGGGAGCCGTAGCCAGGGTAGTGCATCACCTGTTCGTAGGCCTTGAGGTCCATTTTGTGGGGCTGGTGGTGGTGGTGGCTGTGGTGGTGCTGCTGCTCCGAGGACATGAGGTTGTTGATGGAGAACGGGTGGTTGAAGGCGTAGTGGTGTTCCGGCTTAAGGTGGGCCTCAGGCGGCAGGCCCGGGTGATGGGGTGGCCCGAGCAGGTGGGCCGCGGCCTGCTGCTGCTGCCCGGGCGAGGGCGCGGGCTCCGGGGGGCTCAGCGTCGCGGCCGGCGTCCCCTTCAGCTCTCCCAGGCCCCCTCGCTTGTGCTCCTGGCACGGGGAGGCGCTCGAGTGGGGCGACTCGGTGCCCGCCGGAGTCTCGGAGGCTGGCCCGGCGGCCTCCCCAAGCTGAGCCTGCGAGGCCTGGGCCCCCGCGGTCGCCTTCTTGCCACCGCCCGCCGCGCCCGCGGCTTCCTTCAGCGCTAGCTGCTTCTCGCACTTGAAGCGCTTCTGGCGGCGCAGGTAGCAGCCGTTCTCGAACATGTTGCCCGAGTCGGGGTGCAGGGTCCAGAAGGAGCCCTTGCCGGGCTTGTCGGGAGAGCGGGGCACCTTGAGGAAGCAGTCGTTGAAGGACAGCGAGTGGCGGATGGAGTTCTGCCAGCGCTGCTGGTTCTGCCGGTAGAAGGGGAAGAGGTCCATGATCCACTGGTAGATCTCGCTCAGCGTCAGCATCTTGTTGGGGCTCTGCTGGATGGCCATGGTGATGAGCGAGATGTACGAGTAGGGCGGCTTGGCGTGCGTGTAGCTGCGCCGGTACGTCTTGGGGTCGCGCGCGCGGCTCAGGCCCGCCTGCCCGTACATGGGGCTCATCGAGTTCATATTGGCGTAAGGGGCCAGGCCGCCCATGGCCCCGGCCCCCTGCCCCCCGAGCGGGCTCAGGCTCGGGCTCAGGTGCGGCCCCATGCCCGCCACTCCAGCCGCCCCAGCCGAGCCGCCCATGCCCGCCATGGCGCCCGCGCCGGGGGACATGCCCGCCAGGGACGGGCTCATGCCCGCGCCCACGTACGACGACATGTTCATGGAGCCCGCGCTCATGTTGCCCGAGCCGCTGCCCATGGCGGCCGCCGACATGCTCATGTACGTGTTCATGCCGTTCATCCCCAGGCCGGCGTTCATGTTGCTCACCGAGGAGTAGCCCTGCGGACAGAGCCCGGGGAGGGAGGCGCACAGCGTTAGCACCGCGGCTCGAGCGTGCCCCGATCTCCCTCCCACCGGGCCAGCCCAGGCCCCCAGCGCCGGGGAGGTCGCCAGGGAGCCTTTCCCTTCCCTGGGCCCCCGTCCCCAGACACGGAGTCGGTTTCCCCCAGGGCGAGCCGTGACAGACTGCTGTTTGGGGCATTTGGCCCACGCCTAGCCCTCCTGCGCCTCACCAAGTTCTAGAACAGGGGTTCTCTGGAGCGCTTTCAAGCTAGGCACCCCCAATGCATTTCTTCTCCCCAGAGTCTCCACAAACTCTCCCGCCAGCCTTCTGAGCTGGCGCCGCGGCCCGGAATCCCCGGACGCCACCTCTGGTCACAGCAAGCAACCTGCCGGACAGCGTGCGGGGCGCTCGGGGCCGCCTCGAGCGGAGACTGTCCCAGGGTCCCCTCTGTCTGGCATTCCCCCCGGGCCCCCCTCCCTGGCTCAGGGGAACTGAAATGTGGAGCCAGCGCGGAGTCCGGGGGGCAATCGAGGCACTGAATCGAGGAGCAGGGAAGGGACTGAACTACACGCGGCTGGGCTTTGCAGTCACAAACTTTCTTTCTCTTTGTCCACTAGTCCTTGACTCAGCCTCCACCTCAGCCCCCAACTCCTACCCACCTTCTCCTCTTCTGCTCCCCACCCCCTCGCCGGCCGACCTCCCACCCCTCCCAGCTGCGCGCTGCCAAACATAACTCTGTTAGGATAGTGCGTGGCTCGGCCACGAAGAGGATTTGGAGGCGCCGCAAGTCAATATTTGATCACAAAGTTAATATTATCTCAAGGCTAACAGTGTGTCGTATAAAAAAGAGACCCATTTGAGTTGAAGGAGGGCGGAAAAGGCGGCTGCCCAGAAAGGCTGGGGTGGGGGACGGGTGCCAGCGAGGGAAGCGGTCCCCGGGCTGGGGAAGCAGCGAACGCCGCCACTGGCTTCCCCCTGGCAACGGCGAGCGCTTACCTCGGGCTCGGCGTAGTAGCTGCTCCAGTCGGACGGCTCGTGCCCTTCCATCTTCACCGCTCCCAGCATACTGGAAGCCGAGTGCATGGCAGTTTAAAATTTAACAGCCACAACAAACGACCAGCAATCACCCCCCACCCCCACCCGCTTAAAAAAAAAAAAAAAGTCAGCCCAGGCACCGTCCCCTCCCTCCCTCCCTCTCTCGCGCTCCCTGTCTCTCGGCTCCACTCCCTCTCTCTCCGCGCCGGCCGGAGGCGGTAGTTGCCAGTGGGCGGGAGGGGTGGGTCTCGGGAGGAGGGGGCCGAGGAGCGGAGAGGCCCAGCCGGAGCCCGGCTGGAGGGAGCGTCCGCCGCCGCCGCGCTCCCGGGCC
>NW_007731008.1:26839-43119 GCF_000696425.1 Galeopterus variegatus | reverse complement strand
GAGCTCCCGAGCCGCTGGGAGGAGCTGAGTTTGGCAGTGTCGAGCTGCCCCGAGCGGCGCCACCCGCGGCGCCCGGGGGCGGGGGTTTGGGGGAGGAGGAGGAGGTGTGGAGCGCGGAGCGGACAAGTGCCGCAGTGACGTGGGCGGCTGGTGATATAGCGCGGCGCGCTGGCGCGGGCCTCCAATCCCCAGACCCGGGGCAGCGCATTTGAATAATCAGCTCACACCTAGGTGACAGGGAGCCGCGGCCTGCGTCCCGCACCTGCCCCTCCGCGTCCCGCACTGCGCGCCCGGGACAGGGGAGCGGGCCGGCCTGGAGAGCGGGCGCCCTGGCTGAGTTCCCTGTCCTCCCATGGCCAAGGGAAGTCCCCCGTGGGAGAAGGGGCCTGGGAGGAGGTCCCCCCCAGGAGCGAATCAGGGCTCCGGCCTCTCTGCCCGGTCCCATGGCGCTGGCCGCCCGGTGCGTCTGTCCGAGGGCGCGTCCGGCCTCCATGCCCCGCGGAGCCTTATTAAAGCCGGGTTTTTTTATCCCGGGTTTCTTCACTCTCTGCTCATTCCCTGTCAAAACAACAAGCCGGTGACAGAGCCAATTTGCAAAGCGCTGTCGTATTTAGAAAAACTGTGTACACACCTTTATCTCGCCCGCCGCTGCTCCTAGCAGGCCCCTCCCCGCTACAGTCAGAAGCCGGAGCGGCCCCGAAAGGCGCGCAGGGTCCCGCCACCTCCGCTCTCTGCCCCCTCGGAGCCCGGTCTCCTGCGACAGACCGGGGGCGGCCGGTGCCGGCTGAACGCGACCCCGCTAGCCGCAGTCGACGGTTGGGAGGCTGTGATTTGTCTCTGACATTAAGGCGGGCCTGTTCCAAGGTTACTTTTCAGTCACAACCGAGGTGCCCACAGCATTTCGTAACTAAAACAAACAGGGCAGGAGTTGGTCGGGAGTGGGGGTAGGGGGCGGGAGCGGAGAGAGGAATAAAGGATCAATAATGGGGCCTATGCAATGGCTTCAGGAGGGTCTCTGTCCTACCTTTCCAGAGGGGCAGTTTTATACAATTTAGAAACTCCAGCAACCGTGTAACTTTTATTTCCCCTCCAGCTCCTGGGTTCAAAAATTGTCCTCTGCCTTGGGCTAGCCACAGGGACCTCAGTGAGCCCATATTTTGGGGGTGGGGGCTGGGTATCACAGGTGTTTGGATATGGAAGCTCCTCCTTGGTTCTGAGAACCTGGCTGGGCCTGGGGATCCAGCCCTGCACCCTTCCCCTCAGAGACAGACAAAAATAAGAGTAGGCGTCCGGCCCACCTGTCCAGAATTGGGGGTGGCGGTGGCAGAAGGCAGAGGCGAGGCGGCAGGCACAGAGCTGAGCATTGCAGGCGAAAGGCCTGCGTGAGAGACGCTGGGAAGAGAGCCGGGAGGGAGCAGTGGATACAGGGGAACCATCTCCCCCAACCTCAGGCCTCTCGGGTCCGCATCGTTTTGGACACAAGATACAGCCGCTGGCAGCGCCCTTTGCTGCTGAAACACTGATGGTTTGGACAATTCATAGCGAGCGCAGTACTAAGCCCACTGAGCGAGTGTCAGGGCGGTCTCCTCCAGAGCCAAGACTGCATCTCCTCCGAAGCCTGCGCATCGTACCCCGCAGCGCTGGGGGCCCCAGGAGGGACAGGCAGGCCCGGTGCACCGGGAGGTGCGCGATGCTGTGTAAGCGCACGGACTGAGAATGGAGATACGTGCAGCGGAGCCAGAGGGGCCAGGTCCCCAGCATTTCCCACCGGGTCCCACTCAGAGCATGGGGGAGGGCAACTTCAGAACTCTCTGAAGGGCTTGGGAAAGAGGGGTCCGCACTGGAGCTCAGAAAAAGAAGCGATTTTCCCAAACTTTCTGCACAGGCCAGGGCAGATACGCAGGCCCCGTCCCCGGCAAACGCACCGTCGATCCCCTCCTCCTTCCCACGGGACGCTTCTCATATTCGGTAGGAAAGAAACGCCATAAAAAGACATCTGCGAAACGACTAACAGGCAGCTTTCTGGTACGTCTGGAATTGAGAACGCAGAAGAATAGCCTGGTTGATCTAGTCTGTGCGTGCGCTGTGTGTGCGAGTGTTCGTCAGCTTATGTGCGTGCCCACTCCCCTTTCTGGTTTTGCTCCTGGTTGAAAATTTGGACCTAGAAATGATTCCACGAGCAAAAGGAGCGAGCAGGAGCCAAAAGAGGAGGTCCGCGGAAGGAGGGGGGCGCTACCCACCCCCACAAGCAGGGGACCAGGCGAGCCGCCGCCCCCGGCCCCAGTATCCGGGGACACGCAGGAGCGCCCCGCTGGGCTTCCACAGTGAGAGGGCGCCCCCTGTCGGCCGCGAGGCGCGCGGGATGGATCAGAGTGCTCCTTTACCAGACACTTCCTCCTCCTCCTGGCCTCTCCGTGTCGACCCCAAAACGCCGGCGGGCACTCCGCATCTCTTTGGAGCCCTCCGAAGTTCTGTGCAAACGCAAACCGGCCTTCTGCCCCCTCGGGAGGCTCTGAGGGCTCGGGGAAGGTCGGGCTGCGCGTGACGCCGCCTGGAGTCGAGGAGGCGCCCGGCGCGCGCGGCCGCTCTAGGCAGACGGCAGCCAGACACCGGCCGGCGGCGAAGGGAGCAGGAGTGAACGTTCAAGCGGCCCCGGGGTCGCTTTCCTTTCCCAGCGCGGCGGTCTTTGGAGGCCTCACCTCCCCCTGAACACTCCCGGTCCTTCCCGGAGCTTCGGTTTCTAAGGGTTTTTTCGGAGCTCTGGCACGGAAGCCTCAGGCTCGCATGCTGCAAATTACTCCGGGAGTTTCTCTCCAGGAAAAAGTCCGCGGGGAACTCGGGCTGCAAACAGACGTCTACCCTGATCTGTCTTTTTCTAAGGCTGAGACCTACAGATCTCTCCTTTGCCTGCTTCCTCCCTCTTCTTTCCTTTTGGTTCGGTCCTGCCCGGTTTCTAAAAGCCACCTTGGAACCAACGACTGCGCTCTTAGTCTGGGTGTTGCCGCAGCCGCAAAGAGGGCTTATGACTTGAGCTCAAATCCGGGCCTCCTCTGCGCTCGCTGGGAAGAAGCTGCCCAGATCTCTGGGTCTTCCACGCCTTCGTCTTGCCAGGACTGTCCTACGTCCCGAGCAAAAGTCCCCGCATGAAGCTCGCCAGTGCTGAAGGGGACCTCGAAAAACAGAACTCAACTTTCTTAAGCGATGATCTGTAAAATACCAAATAAAAGCCCCATTCATCTGATCGGTAGTCCAATTCCTACCCTTGATTTTAGCTAAAAAGGCGGAGAAGAGATAATACTCTAATTCCTAAAACCCTTCAGAGAATCGATATCTAGGAAAGGCCTCGCTCAGTTTCCAACCTGCTTAGGGCCCTATGAGGCAGATATGCCGGCGGGGTTAAGGCAGAGGGGATGGAAGGGTGACTTAACAAAGACTTGTGAAAGTATACATATTTCATTTGAATAATCTATTTAGTTGGTAAAAATCAGATGCCTGCATCTCTGCTTATCCGCAGGGTATAATTCTCTGGATGAATCCCAAGTCTAAGTGAAGAAAAGGCATTTCTTGCGTCAAAGGTTATAATCAACATTTCACTTTGTGTGCGTGAGTTATTTCTGACATTTATTTAAAAAAATCAAACCATCCAAGTTTGTCTGTTTGGCACTGAGTACGCCTTCAAACGTGCTCATGCTGGTTTTCATAGCTCTTTGGCGATCAAAACATTAGTCGTTTTTTTTTTTTTTTTTTTTTTTTGAAGAGTACAATTGAAAAGGTAATTAGGTAAGAACACTATCTAAGGATATTTACGTGAAAAGATGAAGAAAAGATTCAGCGTGTTGAAGTCTTCTGCAAAAGT
Organism: Galeopterus variegatus; assembly: GCF_000696425.1. Lineage (NCBI taxonomy): Eukaryota > Metazoa > Chordata > Mammalia > Dermoptera > Cynocephalidae > Galeopterus > Galeopterus variegatus. The sequence continues at coordinate 39,263 of NW_007731008.1, read as the reverse complement.
ACAAAAAAATGCTGATGAAGAAAGGAGCGGGAGGGGGACAAGGTCCAAATTTTGTTTAATACACAATGCACCTGCATGCAGTCTGCCTCTCCTGTGCCAGATCCACAGGAAAATGTGGAAAATAAAATCTAAAAATAATGATAAGATAAAAAAGGTAATTAGGTAAGAACACTATCTAAGGATATTTACGTGAAAAGATGAAGAAAAGATTCAGCGTGTTGAAGTCTTCTGCAAAAGTACAAAAAAATGCTGATGAAGAAAGGAGCGGGAGGGGGACAAGGTCCAAATTTTGTTTAATACACAATGCACCTGCATGCAGTCTGCCTCTCCTGTGCCAGATCCACAGGAAAATGTGGAAAATAAAATCTAAAAATAATGATAAGATAAAATGAAATAAATACATGTGATATTAACAACCCTGATTGTGTTTGGGTGGTAGGATTGCATATTCAATCTACATTTTTCTGCAGTATGGTTGTATCATTTTACATTATTATTTTATTATCACATTCTCTTTCATTATTTTATGGTGAAATATGTAAAAAGGATATTAGATCTGATGTTACAGGAACTTTGTCAAAACAACTTGTACAAATATTCACTCAGTTCTCATCATTGAAAGGAGACCAGAGAAGCCACCATCCAAACTGATGAAGAGTTTGAGTTCTAAAAAACAAATCAGTATTATTTTGTCTCACCAGTATCTGAGGGGGACTGTGTTCTTCCTTGACCTGAGGGAGGAAGAGAAGAAATATGCATGCCAGCCACAGGTGGTGATTTCGCAGCATGGTCCCCACACATTGCATAGGGGAAGAAGAAAGACTGTTGTCCGGGTAGTGTGAAGACGAATTTGTTTGGAAAGCTGGGTTTTAGCTAAGGATTGTTCATCGTTGATGGACTTTCTCAGTGGTTAGGTTGGGCATTTTCCGACTCCATTCCTATCTGTGCAGGTCTGTGATCCAGGGCTCTGCCCATTTGGATCCAAGTTTTGACAAATATTTCTGATATGTAGTTGACATCCTGTCCATCATTCTTGCACTTTTAGCACATTTCTGGTATGTGGGACTATTATAGCAGGTAATTAAAGTAATTGGAAGAGATAAAAATAAAGAAATGACAACTTTTAGTAGCAGTAATAACATGCCAATGTGAGTGAGAATAAACTGCTCTTTGAGGGATGCTTAAATTAGATGCATCTGCATTTGTGGCCCTGGGAGCTATTTCATACATTTGAATGTTATTCTTGGGAGAAATGTCAGTTATTTTTGCCAAAAAGGCAAGCAGTAAACTTTACTAAGGACAGAAGTCACAACGGAAAGTCAGTCACAGGCTACATGAGGAGTCAGACCCCAGGCATTCTTTCTTAGGAATCCTTTGTGTTAACGAAGGGAGGTAGTTTAGAGTGGCCCATGACATCTGAGCTGGTGATTATTACTTGGATAAACAGGCCTACTTTCAATCCGTATGAGAGGATGAAGTGTATGGGAGATGCAGGGATCCGGTCAGCAAGCCCTGGGTTGAGTCTGATGCTCATGAAGCACTTGTTTGCTTCTTGTTTCCATCTCAAAGTGATACAGAGTCTCTGTGTAAACACAAAAGAACGATATACAACTTGCTCTAATGTTAAGCAATGACAGGGGAATTTATATATTTTGGGTCCATTCAGCAAATATTTAATGAGCACTTACAAATTCCATATATGATAAGGATATAGGCAAAGGCACATTCTCAAAGAAATCGTCTGTTTCCTTCTTTTACTTCCTCCTTTTTTCCCTTCTTCTGCCACAGGTTCCAGCCTCTGTAAGTTTTCAAGACTCTTTCCAACAATGACCCAAGAATTTCCAATTGCCAAAATTTCATTCCAAAGGGAAATTCTATATCTCACCATTTAAAAATATTCTATCTGCTGGCAGAGATGGACTAAAACCCAAGGTGCTGCTCTCCCTGTTTTGACCCAGAATTGATAGGAAAACGAAGGGCTCAGTCCTGAGCAATCAGCTTGATCTCGGCATAATAGGTTGGGCAGGAGTGCGGCCAGACAAGGGGTACTGACTGTGGTGGCCCAAGCCTGCCCTGACACCATAGGCAATTTCTCTGTAGCATCAGTTTTTCATCAGATGGATACCAGGGGGTTCTGGATATGGGAAGGAAAAGGACAAAGGTGGCAGGAAGTGCTACTGGTGGGTGCTGGCGTGACAACCTGGTTATGTCTGGCATCTCACACATGTTTGTCATGTATGTTGTGTGTATTAGCTTTTTGTTAGTTTTACTTCTAAAAGTAATTCCAGAGGAAGGATCATGGAGCTCCCTGAAAAAAATGAGAGCTTGAAGAAGGATGGATAGCATGTTACAGCAACAGTGACCCACTGGGTCTGGGCTGATTAGCTAGGCCCAGGATGGCCCCTCACACTTTCATGTGCATAGGAATCCCCTGGGGATCTTGTTAAAATGCAGATTCTGATGCAGCTGGGAGAGCTGGAGCTTTTGCATTCCTAACACGCTTCCACGTGATGCTCCTGCAGGTCTGCTGACCAGAGGTGGAGTAGCCTGGCCTTAATGGCCTGCTTTTCTCACTGATGCTGCAGTCTGTCCCTAGCTGGGTAGTGAGATGTGACTTGATAAATGCAACTTCTACCAGTCCTCTAGCATCTACATCCTTCCCCTCTCACCTGTCCCCAGCCCACAGGATTCAGGCCTTGTCTGCACAGCCCAAGCAGTGAGGCACGCCCCAAAGCAGAGACCTCCACCCCCACTCCCCACACTGGGCATTGTTAGCTCACCCCACACCCCCTCCTGGGCCGTGTTTCCCGGGGACTGGGACCTCCCTGGTTGACTGGGCAGGAAAGGGCACCTGTAGCATTTATCCGTTTTCAGTGTAGAAATGGTCATTTTCCAGGCATGGCAAAACAGCCTAAGCAAAGCATTGGTTGCAACCATGCCACATCAACAATCGCCCACCGAGGCCCCTTTAAATATTCTCCTTAAGGAAGAGGTCCCAGTGATCCCCAGGCTGATCCTGCCTGGCTGCCAACCTCTGGCTCTGGGCTGGCCTGAACACTGCACAAGGTCAGGAGTGACCTTTTCCCCTGAACCTCTCCACTGATCCTAATTTACACTTTAGAAACAAAATTGAAAGATCAAAAAGAAGAGAAAGTGACAAAGAAATTCCCGTTTATTGAATTTCAAATGATGTTTGCGTGTTCTTCCTTGAAAAGATCTGGTTCTCTTATGATGGCAATTAGGAATGAGAATTTTGTTCCACAAAATTTGACCTGATGTTGAATCAGTCCTGCCTACCAAGGCATGGGAAAAGAACATTACCAGGAATAAATAAAAGTAAACCTGTAGGCATCACAATTAACCCCTCTGTTAAGAAACACAGCTGTTCTCCTTGATGTGCCACCCATATATTTTCGAACATACAAATTTATAACAGGAAATATTTCAGAATTAAAATTTGAGTTTCAAAGGTGAGAAGAATTAAATTGGGACTGTTTCCTTTAATGCTTATCCTATTTGCTCCATGCATTCATAATTAGCAATAAGGCCAATTTCCCTTTGTGGGAATTTAAATAAGGCATTCATTCTGGAAGGGGATCCTTCCTTCCATGTGAGAACTGCTTAAAGAGAGAGAAAATATTCTTTCTGTGGGCAAATTCTTCTAATTTCTACCATATTTATAAATGCAGATGGAGAATTAATGTAGAGACACTAAGAATTTTAGATGGAGTACTTAATCTGTGTCTGATTTTAAAGCAATGTGGTCTGGGGATAATAAAGCTGGTGAGGAAATTGTATTAAACTACTTTGAGATCTCTGCATTGAACTGGATATAAAACACAAACTTACATTTCAATTGTCCCTTTGACACCCAGCTACTAAATCAGCCCATAGTTTGCCTCTGTTAGTCTAAAAGATTGGAATAAACATGTGATGCTGATTCTGGATGGATTGTTCTATGTTATATAAAAAATTATAATGTAAGTGTTGCATAAAATTCTCCAATTCAGCCTACATGCATGGGTCTTTCTATATCTTTCAAAATATTGAGATATTAGCTGTTTCCATTAAGTGTGAAACCTGCAAATGCATTATTTTAAGTCTTCAAAATAAAGATGCTGATGATGAGGAACATGGGTTAGGGTCCATCATGGTGCGAGCACAGAGTCTCAGACTTGACACCCACTTCCTAGTCGTCAGAGTTAGGTAGAAATCAGAAGGAAATGGGTTTACCTCTACTCTGTTTTCTGTCATTTTCTTCTTCCTTTTATCATGTTAAATTTAAAAATATGGGTTTCTTTCTTCATCCTTATTTACCAGGAGACCCCCCCCCCCAAATACCCAAGTGACTGGGCTCTTAGAGAATAAAAAGATGCTGTGGCAGGGGCTAATATTTTCATCAGACCCTTTGCTTCACACAGGCCCTTCACATGTGGGAGCCCCTTTTTTCACAGGGGGAACTGGGGTGAGAGATGCTGAAGGCTTGCTTCAGCTCACCCAGCCCTTCTGATCACACCCAGGCCCTCTGATCCAAATCTTGACCTGCTTCTACTTTATGGTACTCTCCTCCTTCCCAATAGACTTTCCTTTAGTGAGATGGAGAAGTCGCCAAAAGCCTGGGTAATATGTTCAGGTTATTGAATTCGTGTGTGTTTTAGTCCATTTTGTGTTGCTATAACAGAAATACCTGAGACTGGGTAATTTATAAGGAAAAGAGGCTTATTTGGCTTATGACTCTGGAACAGTTGCATCTGGCACGGGCCTCAGGCTGCTTCTACTCATGGCGGAAAGTGGCAGGCAGCTGGCAAATACAAGCAGATCACTTCATGAGAGGAAGGTACCAGAGTCTATTAAACAACCAGCTCTCACGGGAACTAATAGAGCGAGAACTCACTCATTAATCCCTCCACCCCCAGGGAGAGCATTAACTCATTCATGAGGGATCCACCCCCGTGACTTAATCAGTTTCTGACACTGCCACATTGGAGATCAAATTTCCACATGAGTTTTGGAGGGGACAACACATCCAGACTCCATCAGTGTGTTTTGTATGTATGTGGTGTGTGTGCGTGTGTGTGTGTGTGAGTGTGTAAGTGTGTGTGTTTATCTACAACATACCCAGGATCTTAACTCTAGAAGAATATGGTTAAATAAACAATAACCCACCTTTATTGTGGAATATTATACAACTGTTATAAAGAATGATATAACTCTCTATGAAATCATGTAGAAAGTATAACCATTTTATAATTAAGGATTAAACAGTTGCAGAGTATGAGTAATTTGATTTATTTTTTGTGAAAATAAACCCTGACTCTGTATGTCATTGCATAGAAAAGATCTGAAGTTTACACATCAAACTGTTAACAATGACACTCCCAGAAGCTGGGACTTGGGAGGGTTGGGAGAGGACTTGCACTTTTTACATTGTATCTTCCTTATTTTTCACAATCATCTCTTTTGTTTTTAACATTAAACAATCTGAAACAAACACTGAGAAGTGTGGTCTTTGCCAGTAGGTTGCTGACACGTCACATACAGTATTTCTGGTCCTTACTGATGGAAACATACACTTTTCTGCATCTTGTTTTAGAGAAAATAAGCAAGTCCCCTGCTGTAGAGGAGCATAGCTCCTATGTGTAAGAAGATAAATTAAATTAGGAACACCCAGAGGTCAGGAGAAGTCAGGTAGGAAAGAGAAACCACTAAGTTTTAATAAATCTGGCCTAATTTTAAGAAGAAAAAAGTTGATGACACAGGGCAGACTCAAAGAACCTGCTAGTACTTAAACTTCTGTGGCTCTTAATTGCCTATGGTCCTCAGGAAGTGAAAGGATTGAAATGCAGGCTCTATGTGGTTTCACTTAATTAATATTTATGACTGCAAAAGAAAATTAAATAAGGCAAACGGTGTAATTTTAAACAGCTTGTGGTCATGGCTAGCAGACTCACAAAAAATTCAGAAGCAAGAAGTGTGAATGCTCTGGTAATGTGTGATTTCAGTTTCTTAATTTCCTCATTTCATTTTTGATGCTGGATGAGACCTCCAGTACCTACATCTTGGAATACTACAATGACTGACTGTCTTCACTTATCACTTGTTTGTTTTTGAGATTGATTGTTTTTGTGATTGATTGCTTCCGTGATTGATTGTCTGAAAGAAGATTTTCTTTTTCTGTAACGGGCAGGGGGATGCCCAAAGATATCAGCTTTGGAATCATCTATAATTGCTCCTTTGGGTGTTTCTAGGGTGTGTATCTGCCATATAATTATTCTTTGCAAAAACTGATGATTTGAGTTTTTCCGTCTTGGGAGCAGAGTTGAGGAGATAGCATCAGTTCCTGTAATAAGGAATCAGACCATAAGGCTGGCTCAACCTCTGTGTGCTAATAAATGTTTATTGAATGGATAGATAGATGGGTGGGGGGATGGATGGATGGATGGGTGAACGGATGAAAGAATAGAGGACAGATACTATGGGATTTTGATTTAAAAATTCATAGTTCATTGTAAGCACTGGTTTTGGAGGGATAAAATCAGATTACATCAAATCCTAGGTGACTGCTATTCAGACTTCAGCGAACGACCTATTAATGTGTTGTGATAACACTTTATTAGAACTATTATTAAGCACAGGAAAGGAAAAGAAATAGAAGCTCTCAGTGCATCTCACGTAGTAAAGACATGTGTAGTCTAGGAAAACCTCTGTTTCCATTATAAACGTGTATGTATCTGTGTCAGGATGGAAAATAGAAAACCTGCCTTCCCTACTTTGGGTTCTCATCCAAAAAGTTTGAGAAACTCGATACACCGGGGGCTGAGGGCTCATGAGCTCTCCTTGCAAGGAAGCTTCAGATTTGTCATCAGTAAAACAGGGGTAATCGCAGAAGCCACTGACCGGGACCGGGTGAGGAAGGAATGGGTTGAGGATCATGAGGATGGTTTAGCCCTGCGTCTGCCATATTGGGAATATCAACGACACTTTCCTCCTCTGTGTCTTCTGCAGTTTCTCCATACGACAGTTGTAGAGAACCTCAACATTTTACACAGAGAGATGCATTACACATATATTCCACATGTTGTCCTCCTAACTCTAACCAAAAACAACCCCCTTAAAAACAGCCACTTTTGCTCAAAATGACACCACATGTTTGAAAAGATTATTTTCTTCTCTGTGAATGATGTAGGAGCTGTGCTGAGCTCTGAGCCAAAGTCTGTTGCAGAATTAGCAGATATGTTCTTCCCTCTTTTTACTCTTGTTAGTAAAGAGCTAGACCTTGTCTTCAGTCCCCTGGCTTTCCTTCTTTTTCAAGGTTAAATTCAACATTTTATTTTTCCTGTTGATAATAACCCCCAAACTTTCCCTATTTCCAATTCTCTCTAAACTCTTTACCACACGCTAAAATTGTCCTTCTTTCTCCCTTCCTCTTCCTGAGTTCACTTGGTCCTGGAAGCCTCAGTGAGTGTTGGGGAAGGAGCCCCCTGGGAATGGCAGTGAGCTGGTAGAAGACAAGGGAGTCAGCCAGAGGAGCCTGCAAGCTGAGGAGTATGAGCAAGGGAGACAAGCCTGGGTGGGTTTGGAATGGTTGGTATCTCTTGGTAGGGTGGAGGCAAGTGAGGTTGGACCCAGGATCACCACCCAGGTGGAAACCGAGGTGCCAGTGGGCTTGTTGACCTACTGCTGGGTGTGCAGCCCACAGGCCACCCTAGCTGTCAGCCTTGTCAGGGGTCACCTCAGCTGTAGAGAGCATCTCCCCTCCAATACTGATAGATGAGACTGTGCAAAGGCCCAGCCATCTCAGCCCAACTCAGACAACTCTGAGGGCTGCTAGGCCTGGGGCTCTCCATGGAATGAACCAAGGCTGTTGTGGGGCCTGACTTCTCCCTTTGCCTACTCCTGCCTCCTTCCCACCCCCAGCCCCCAACTGATCCCATCCACTCTTCATAAACCCACTGCTTGCTAAACTCCAGTTTAGAGGCTGCCTTCTGGGAACCCAGCTGAGACAGCTGCTCAGGAGGTGGTAGCATTAATCCAGTTGGAGAGGATGGAACATTCTGTCTGATTTCCACCCCACAGTAATGGAGACAACCCAGTTCTGGAAGGAGAGACCTACCTCTCTGGTAGATCAGGCATCTCCAGAAAATTGCAAACCGACACAGACAGGAAAGCATCAGGTGAGATAAAAATAAGGAAGTGGGGATCAGAAGGTCTGTGTCTTAGTTTTGCCTCCCCCAGAAGTAGACCCTGAAGCAAAGATTCAAATGTAAGCAGAGCAGTGGGCCCTGGAAGCCCTGGAAGGTGCTACAGTAGGCGCTTAGTCCTGCTAGGACCCCAGCAAGCCAGAGTAGAACATGCACTTCAGAGTGGCCATACCGAGGGGTAAAGGAACCTGAGGATTTATACACCCACTCCTGTCAGTCACTGGTTGACATCTGCTGCTGAGGGATTTTAATTCTCCAGGCACTCCTGGCACTGTGGGGGTAGGGTAGGATTCTGCTACCAGGAGACACCCTCCACCACCAGTGCAGATGCTCGCAGATTAAAGCCGGGCTTAGGGGATATACGTGGGACCCAAGCATCATCTGTTTAAGGTCTAGTGTCTCCATTTCCTAATGGCAAGACTTTAGAGGCCTCATTCGACCTGAGTCTCAGCTCCTTAGTCATAAAACAAGGATAGTGAGAAGTTCCTCATACTTGTAAAGTTTAAGTGTGACTTTGCTTTAATTCTTGAATAATGTGTTTAGAATGGCTGACACAGAGGGAAGAGACAAGTAGATGTGTAATAACAGTAATATTTATCACATGCCCTGGACCCCAGAACTGCATTCCCAAGTGTGGGGAGGCCATGAGTTTCCTCCAACTCCTTTAAGATAGAATCAAACTTCCAAATTTGAATTTGCAGGTTCGTGGGTGGTGAATCACCCGCATTCACTGAAAGCTATATCCTGCTAACTATCTCTAAGCTTATTAAATGAGCTTCTCAGAATTCAGACATGTTACTCCTCCACTTTTCAGAGATAACATTTAGCAAGAATGAGGTCAATGTCAGCTGAAGAGTTCATGGCAGGAAACAGGATGGAGAGCTTTCCTATCTCCATGAGGTGCCTGTTGAGCCCAAGCCCTTTTCATTACTCAAAGGAAGGCAGATAGAAATGCCCAGTGTGAGCAGAAACTTTCCAGAATTATGCGTTTCCACTGCTCAGTGGTGAAAGAGTCGGCTGAAGTATTGAGTAATGGTGAACTTTGTTCCCTATTAAACAGAAGGGAAACGATTGCCTTGCTTCGAGTTTCCTGGTAAGGTGATTCACTTGCAGTAAACAAGGAGCTCAAATAGAGTATAGACCACAGGGGAAAGCTTTTATAATTGGATCCTAAGCACTTTTGTGCAAAATACTGGGACTGTGATAATTCTCACCATGTGTGAAAAGAGACATCCCATTTTCAGGGCCATTTCTACAAAGTACTGGTGGAATTTCTCCTGTCCTTGTAAGAACTCTCACTCCTGAGTCTCAGATTTGCTTTTCACTGAAAGCCTTTGATTAGATCCCCATGAGGTTAATGAGACCTTAAATCAGTCACAAGACCCTTCAGAATTTATCTGTAAATCCTTCCCTCTCCTTATTTTAATGCTATCCCAATAGCCTTTCCTATAATTGAGTTTTATGTTTTAGACATTAATCATTGTAATTTTAAAAAACGATAACATCCGAAAGACTACTTCCCATTTCCTAAGCTCATTTAGATAGTACTAAAAAATTTAATTCTCAACTTTGTCCTCTAATTGAAAAAAATCTACACACACACACACACACACACACACACACACACTTAAGATGTTTCAGACTTTATGATCTGAGTATAAAGAGAAAGGGCTGAGCTTTTGATTCATATTCTATTCCATTACAAGTACAGCAGTGCTGAAGGGATTTGCATGTTTAAAGGGCTGTTCAGAACAACCCACATAACAAATTCTCCAGGGATCTTTGCAGAGGAATTGCTATATATCCCGATGCTGGCGTCTGCCGCCGACCTGCGTTCTCCCTGTGCACTGATTGGACTGATTGGATGCCAGTGCTTAGCAACAGCCAATCATAAGGCGTCAGGGCAGAGGCCTCCGTCTTGGTTCCATTTGGGAGGGAAGGAAGGGGTGAGTTGAGTGACGTGCAGGAGGTGCGTGGGCAGGTGGCGTGGTGGGCAGGAGGGGCTGGGCAGGAGGTGAGGTGGGCAGGGGTACCCAATTTCCCTATTTTATGTAGGCAGTTGCATAGATTATCACTTTTTTGTGTGAAAAAATGTGCTGGAAAGTGGACCAGGAAGGGAACCTTTGGCTGCCAGATTGGTAGGAAAGTCTACGTTAGAATGTTGCATGGTCTGGGCTAAAACTGCAGTGTATCCAAAGTACCTGGAATAGCTATCGTTGAGTTTGTTTAAAATTTCACGAGAAAAGGTGAAGGCACGCCGCTGCTGCATATTGAAACCACTGTTTCTCAAAGGGTTATGTGAGAAGAAGCTGGGATGGGCTGGAGAAACCTCAGCTCTGCTCTAGCGTAGACTTACTCATCAGTGCCACCTTTTCCCTGACTGTGTCAACATGGGGGCTGGACTTTCTCTGTCAGTGATGACCTTTGATGTCTAGGGAGCTCTGCTGCTCTATCCCCAAGGGTCCCTCATCAGCCCCATGCCAGGCATTCTTTTCTTTCAGGGCTCTGTCAGTGAATGCTCCCCGCCTGAGGCTTATCACTAGCCTAACAGGTGGTCTAGACCAAAGGTATTCAGCGGTTGAACAGAGAAATCGATGCACGGTAGTGGTTGAGAACATGAGCTTTAGAATCAAGACCTTGACCTGAGTCTCTGATTCTGTCACTGATGAGCAGAGTAACATTGGGCAGGTTACTTAGCCTCCCTAAGCCTCAGTTTCCTTATCTCCCAAAGGGTATAATGGTGGTTCCTTCCTCCAAGCATCAGAGATCATGTCTGCAATGTACACGGTGATGATTCACAATGAGCCTGCTATAGAAATTAATAATTACTTATAAAAATAAAATAAGATTTCTCTATATGTTGGCTATCTCAGAGTGTGGAAACAGCTAGATGGATTTTCACCTAATTTGGAAATGGTCTGACTTAGACCACCAGCTGTGTGGTGCCGGAGAAACTTCCTTGGGGGAACCTCTGGAGGTGATTTCATTCAGGGCAGCTGCAGGTCTTGCCTTGCATCCTTCATGCTGCTCACCTGTGCAGCCAGGTGCCTGCTCCAGGAGGAGAAAAGGGTGCCAAGGATATATTTCTTTTGAGGACGGTTAATGGTTCCAGTAAAACTGGATGCTTAAGTACTTATTATGTTCTCCTCCTCCATATCATCATATGGGAAGAAAGCCTAAAATTTCAAGTTGCTATCTTGGAGGGCAATCACATTCTCCCACAGGAGGTCCTGGGTCACACAGGAGATCGATTGTTCTGACTCAAGGGAAGTTTTTTGTTTGTTTAAGAGGTTATTTCTAAAACAAGAGAAAGAAACTTTTTACAGGCTCTCTGCTTGTCAGCAGCTTGGGAAAGACATTGAGTGCAGACTCAAATGACCCAGCTTTGCCCTAGCTCTGTTTCTTGGGAGCTGGATGACCCTGAGTGAGTTGGCTAATTTCACCGAGCCTCAGGAACTTAACCTTAAACACAAAGTGAGGACATTCAGCTGACCAGAGGCTGTGAAAGAGACACGAGATAATGGATGGGTTGGGGCTTTGCGAGGCCCCAGCTGCCCCACACCTGGTGCTCCCAAACATAGAGAGGTGCCCGGGGAAACGCTAGTGGAAAGGGCCTGAGAACTCATCTCATAAACCACTCACCATTTTTCAGGACACAGAAAAGGGTTTGGCTCTTCCCGAGGGTTTTGTTTTTACAAAGATACAAATCTGTTGATGATGACTAGGAGCAAACCTTTATTATGGAAAATATTAAACCAAAGTTGTGTATGTCCCCTCATAAATCATATGCTCTGTCAATTTATTTACTATGAAGGTGAATCCATGGGGGAAGGGGAGAGGAGTTTTTGCTAGATGAATGCTTCTTAGTGCACATGAGTCACCTGGAGGTTGTATGAAAAGGCAGATTCTGATTCAGAAAGTCTGGTGTGAGGGAGGGAGACACTGCATCTCTGACAAGCTCGCAGGTCAGGACAGCACACTGTCCCAGGAGCCACTCTTTGAGCTTCAAAGGCCAAAACCAAAATGGCCATTGACCTGCTTCGGGACTCGAATTTCTTTCTCGAATCTGGAGCAAAGAAGTAATTGTGAAAGCCAGGTTTTGGAGAAAGAGAAAAAGAAATTTATAACTTCAAAACCTTCCTTTACATATCAAGAATGAAGACTGACAGATCAGACCCTAAAACTTAACCAGAAGCCGTGGCAAAGGGAGGTTAAGGGATAGG